>NW_004524666.1:10267911-10268552 GCF_000260255.1 Octodon degus | reverse complement strand
TGTCTGCATCTTGTACAGCAATTAACCACTAGGAAGAATGTACGCAATGTGTTAATTATTGAAACTGTCCTACCAATTTGATTTGAAACTGTCTCTCATTGGTATTTGTTTATCAATAAAATTATGGGGAAAATTGCTTATTGATAAGGTTTTTTCTCAAAGTCAAACTCCTACCTTTAACAAAAAACTTGTGATGTGTTGTGGAGGGCCACCTGAGCAGCTCTCATTGAAAAAAGAGCACTCATCTCCATTTTGGCTGAGGCTGACCCTATTTCCTTGTATTGATATGTACAGAGCCAGCTAGGACTTTTCCTTATCCCTTCAGTTGGCTTTAAGCAATGCATATTGATCTAGCCAAGGTGCTAGCAGTAGTCTTTGAAGACCGCATGCGTGTTCCCCTGATAACCTTAACGTACTGCTCTTTAACGTGAGCTGGGTCAAGACAGGACAAAGAGCCAGTGCTCCATGTTGTCAGCTGGGATTGACCTTTGAGATAGAGGCTATGACTTCCTGGGGCTTGAAAGATTATACATCAGAGCTGAAGCACTGGATCCCAAAACATTAGATACTATCTCAGTGGTATACAAACTACTTTCTCTGCATATCCTTCTCTCAGCATATGGCAGAGGTAAATGCAGGCC
>NW_004524666.1:10255761-10267436 GCF_000260255.1 Octodon degus | reverse complement strand
AATATATATGTTATGGGAATCCCACCAATATAGAAGTCTATATTTGTAATCCAAGAAGTCGATATATATATATCGACTTCTTGGACCAAAAGGAGGGCCAGGAGGGGCTTCTTACAATGTATTCCTAACTTAAGGATGACAAATAATTAGATGAAAAAAATTTTATGTATTAGATAGAGATGACTGGTTTAAAATGTTATGTCAAAACAAAACAAAACAAAAAATATTTAAGTATATCACAAAATGTCATCAGGATTGTCTTACTACAATTTTTTTTTTTTTTTTTGTCCTGGGGATTGAACTCAGGACCTTGTGCTTGCCAGGCAAGTGCTTATTCTACTGAGCTATCTCCCTGGTCTCACTACAATGTTTTATATGGGGTTTTATTGTGTATTTTTTTAAAATGTGTTTAGTACAGGGTCTGCAGGGTCTCACTGCACAGATCGGGCTCACAGTGATCCTCCTGTCTTCAGCCTCCCAAGCACTGGGATTACAGGTGCATGCCAACATGCCCAGTCTCATTCACACCCTGGGGGCAGGGCCAGAACAGCATTTGAATCAAACCCCAGTCCCCTAGGGCTTGCCTAAGCAGGCACTTTAGTCTGCTGAGCTATTTGATCAGCCCTTTGTATATGGTTTTCATTTCTAAATTTCTGTGTAAAAATATGTAACTTTTGTCTGTTAACATTCTATAGGGACTTCAATATTAGAATATCCATGGACAATTATAAAATTAGCTAATAGAAGCTTGAAGGAAATGCACATTAAATGAAAAAGGGAGAATAGTATGGGAATACACATGTTTACACCTAGATTCATTGTTCAGATAGCTCTATTTACATTAAATTTTTTTAAAAAATAACTGCCAGACAGATCTTCTGCTGCAGATTGTAACTGGACAAAAGAAATACTGGAGAAGTGATTTGGGTACCAACTTGACAAAACCTAGAAAATGAGCAAATGCAAATATTTTGAGAGAAAATAGTACCAACTTGTTTCTTGCTATGCTGGCTTTGTTGTCACTTTTGGTAAGTGTTAAAGGTAATTTTAGTTTTTGGGCTTACATTCCAAATCCACCACTTAATAGAGGAGTTCACTGGTGGGATGCTACTATACCGATATGAGTGAATGAAAGTTCCTGGTTGCCTGGCCCCTCTCACACCTAGGGACCAGCAGTGCCAGCAGAGGAAGGAACCAGAATTCCTTTCTATGAGAATGGAGTAGAAGTCTGGCCTATTTGTATTGGGAATGGAGCTCATTGCTTAAAAGCAAGCACTGGGGGCTGGGGAGATGGCTCAGTGGAATAAGCACTTCCCTGGCAAGTGCAAGGGCCTGAGTTCAATCCCTGGTTCTGAAAAAAAAAAAAAAAAAAAAAAGCAAGCACTGGAGTCCAGATATCTATAGTAAATAATAACATCAGGGGTAGGGGAGGAAAAAAGGGACTTTTTTTTTTCCTCCCAAGAAGAAATTTTAAAGTTATAGCTGTTGATGGAACATTTCCACTGCCAAATCTGCCACCCTGCCAGAATACCACTGTTGCTTATCCCAGTGAGTGGGTCCATTGAGAAGTCTGTAGAGGAGAAGCAACCCAGGTGTTGGCTAATACTTCTGATGGAAGTGTCATAGATTGGAGCCCTTATGGTTCTGCCTGGACAGCGGAAGCGAAGGAGTTAAGATGGAAATGGAATGGCAGTGATGAGATTTATACTAGCACAAAAAATGTCAATGAAACAATAATGTAGCATGGAGGAGAAATGTCCTCTAGTGTCCCTCTTGTTTCTTGGGGACCAATTCAACATCATCTTTGGAAGTTAGTTATCTCGTTAAATCAAAGGTTATGTATGGAGGAATTGATCCTCCTACACTTTACATCTAAAATTTAAAAGGAACACCACACATTTTGCACAGGTATGTGTTCACCTCCCTTACCTGTTGCTTGTAGGACCTAGTTATTGGAACCCTTCTGACTATACCATTACGTGTCACAATTGTTCTTTATATACATGCCTAAATTCTTCTATTAGCCATAAATTTTCTAGGGATAGCATTTATATTCTCAAGGCAAGGACCAGAATTTGACTTCTTGTACAACTGTAACACCTGTGGAAAGACTCCCCTTCCACGATGCTGTTCCAACATTTGCTGGATACACTAAAGAATAGAACAAAAAGGATGATTGAACTTGTGATTGCCATAACTTTAGAAATAATAGTGTCACAGCCACAGCTGCTACAGCTGGAGTAGCATTGAGCCAAGGTGTACAAACTGTTCACTTTGTGCAGCAGTGGCACAAGGACTCAGAACAATTACAATGATTTGTCTAGGTTGTCTCTGTACTATTTGTATATCCTACTTAGACTGGCAATGAGGATGAATCTGGCAACAAGCCATGGATTAACAATCTGCAGTCCTCATCCTGATGCTTCAAAAAGTTTCATCACAAAAACAAAAACAGAGAAATATAGAAATGTAGACAGGAAACAGAAGCTTGATGTTCCGAGGAGCAAAGAGCAATAAACAAAGCCCGGGGAGAACTGTTGTCTCTCTTGTAAATTCTGGCAAGCTGGGATTCAAGGCTGCAGATAACAGCTTCTGCTGGCCCTGTCCTTTGATCTCTTGTTTGGGATGTTAATGACTAGCATTGTGTAAACTTAGAGTTAGGTAAATACTCAAGTCAATAGAGAAAGTAGTTTGTGTTCACCAAAGTAGTTATGCACATTTCTTAGCCTGCTTTTAGCTCACAATAAATGTGGCATTTTTCTGTGGCTTGGGTCTCACTTAGAGAGAGACTGATCTCAGTGAGACCTCTTGAGCTATATTCATTGGGTCTTCTTGTGGTTTCTTTTGGCTCTGACTTATACAACAATTCTAGGTTTCTTCTGGTTCCAAATGAATTTAAGGAATGTTTTCTCCAGATCTGTGAGGTATGCTAGTGGTATTTTGAGCAGAATTTCATTAAATCTGTATAACTGCTTTGGGAATATGGCTACTTTACTAAGATGGTGTTTCCTACCCATGAGCAAAGGGTATAAAAAAGAGGGATAGCTTTCCATTTTCCGATATTTTCATTCATCTCCTTTTTCAGAATACTATAATATTCAATATGTAACTCTTTTCCTTTCTTTGATTCCTAAGTATTTCATTTATTTGTATGGTATTGAAATGGGTGTGGTTTCCCTAATTTCTCTCTCAGTGAGTTTGTTGTTTATGTATAAGGATGCTATTGATTTTTGAGTACTAATTTTGTACCCAACTACACAACCAAATTTCTTACTAAATCTAGAAGTCTTTTGGTGGAGTTTTTGGGGTCTTTTATGTAGTATATTATGTCTTCTGCAAATAATAATTTAACTTCTTCCTTTCTTATTCTTATTCTTCTTATTTCTGTCTTATATAATTGCTCTGGCTAATGTTTCCAGCACTATATTGAAAGGGGGTGATGATGGTGGACATCCTTGTCTTGTTCCTGATTTTAGAAGGAAAGATTTCCATTTGTGTCCATTTAATATGATGTCGGTTATTTGTCATAGATAGCTTTTATCAGATTGAGATAAAGATCATCTATTCTGGTTTTCTATAGATATTTTAGTTATGAATGATTGTTGGACACTGTCAAAAGGTTTTTCTACATCTAT
Organism: Octodon degus; assembly: GCF_000260255.1. Taxonomy (NCBI): domain Eukaryota; kingdom Metazoa; phylum Chordata; class Mammalia; order Rodentia; family Octodontidae; genus Octodon; species Octodon degus. The sequence goes on along the minus strand of NW_004524666.1, from coordinate 10,263,801 downwards.
TGAGATAATCATGTCATTTTTTGAGGGTTTTTTTGGTGTTTTTTTTTTTTTTTTTTCTTCTCAGAACCAGGGATTGAACTCAGGCCTTTGTCCTTACCAGGCAAGCACTTATTCTACTGAGCCATCTCCCCAGTCCCTAATTATGTAGTTTTTGTGTTTGGCTCTTTTGATATGGTGTATTACATATGTTTTTTTATTTTCACTTTTTTAAAAAATGTATTTAGTACAGGGTCTACAGAGTCTCACTACACAGTTCGGACTTGTAGTGATGCTTCCTGTTTTTTAGCCTCCCAAGTGCCGGAGTTACAGGTGTGTGCCACCATGCCCAGTCTCAATCACTGTCTCAATGTGCCCTGGGGGCTGGGCTGGCACAGCAGACCAGGGGATCAAACCCCCAGCCCCTGTGACTGCCTAAGCAGATGCTTTAATCCACTGAGCTATCTGGCCAGGCCTTTTTTCTTTTTTCTTTTCTTTTCTTTTCTTTTTTTTGGGGTGTATTATATTTATTGATTGGTATATATTGAACCATTCCTGCATTCCTGGGATGAATCCCACTTGATCATGGTGTATAATCATGTATAATCTTCTTGATGATTTGCTGCATTGTTTGCAAGTATTTTACTGAGGATTTTTGCATCTACAGTCATTAGAGAGGCTGGGCTGTAGTTCTTTTTTTTTGGTTGGGTCTTTCTCTGGTTTTGGTATCAGCATAATACTTGCTTTCATGAATGAGTTAGGGAGTATTATTTCCCTTCTAAATTCATTAAAGAGTTTAAGCAGTATTAACATTAACTCTTCTTTAAATTTCTTATAGTATTCAGCCATAAATCCATTAGGACCTAGGCTTTTCATTGTTGATAAGTTTCTGATTACATTTTCAATTTCATTAGTTGATATTGGATTATTCAGAATTTTTATATTTTAACTCAGCTTTGGTAATTTATATGTATGTAGGAATCTGCCCATTTCTTCTGCGTTTTCCATCTTATGAGAGTAAAAACTTTTTTTTTTTTTTTTTTTTTTGTCTTTTATAGACTGCGTCTCATCATATGGTTCAGGAAGGTCTTGAGCTCACTTTATAGTCAAGAATAGCCTCAAACTCACAACAATCTTCCTACCTCCACCTCATAAGTGCTTAGATTACAGGTGTGCACCACTACACCTGGCTTGAGAGTAAAGATTTTTGAAATAGGTATTGATGATCTTCTGAATTTTACAGGATCTGTAGTGATTTCACTCTTTTCATGTCTCAGTTCATGAATGTGAGTCTTTTTTTAAATACAAATTTGGCTACGGGATTATCAATTTTATTTATTGTTTCAAAGAACCTACTCTTCAATTTATTAGTTCTTTGCATTGTTTTCTTAGTGTCAATTGCATTAATTTCTGCTCTGGTCTTTATAGTTTCCTCCCTCCTTTGGGCTTGACTTGCTCTTCTTATCCTAGAGCCTCAAAGAGTAACAATGGGCTATTTACTTGTGCTTATTCTGTTTTCCTGATGTGAGAATTCACTGCTATAAATTTCTCTTTTAGGATTGTTTTTATTGTGTCCCTCAGGTTCTGGTACGTTTTATCTGCATTCTTGTTTAATTGCAGATATTGTTTAATTTCAACTGTGACTTTTTGGTTGTTTAGAATGGTACTATTGGGTCAACCAGATAGCTCAGCAGACTAAGGCACCTGCTTAGGCAGAGCACAGCAGCTGGGGTTCAATCCCTGGCCTGCTGTGCTGGCCCCACTCCTGGGGCATGCTGAGATGGCAATTGAGCCTGGGCATGGTGGCATGCACATGTAATCCTAGTACTTGGGAGGCTGAAAACAGGAGAATCACTATGAGTCTAATCTGTACAGTGACACTCTGTAGACCCTGTACTAAATACATAAAAAGAAAAAGGAAGTTTAGTATGGCACTATTTAATTTCCATGTGTTTATGGAGGTTTTGCAGTTTCTTTTGCCATTAATTTCCTATTTCATTACACTATAGTCAGATCATACACATGGGGTAATTTCAATTCATTTCCATTTACTTAGGCATGTTCTATGGGCTGATATATGGTCTATTTTAGAGAATGTCCAATGTGAAGCTGACTAATGTTGTTGAGTGGAAAATTCTGTAAATATCTACTAAATCCACTTATTAGATATTTGTTCACAGGTTTGGTTCAGTTCTTATGGTTCTTTGCTGATTTTTTGTTTAGCGCATCTATTTGTGACAGTGCTGTATTAAGTTCCCCCATTATAATTGTATTATTGCTCACTTGATTTTTTCATGCCTACTAACATTTGTCTAGGGGCTGGCAAGATAGCTCAAGTGGTCTAAAGTGCCTGCTTAGACAAACTTAGGCAAAGCTCAGGGACCGCAGATCAATCCCCAGGACCACATGCCACACCAGCCCTGCCCCCAGGGTGGGCTGAGCCAGTTCCCCCCAAAAAAAAGAAAAAAGAAGAAGAAGAACATTTGTCTAATATAGTTGAATGTTCCCATATTTGGTGGATATATACTTATGACTTTTATCTCTTTCTCTTAAAGTTTTCCCCTAACAACTATGTAGTGACTGTTATGGTTTGTTAGATGTGCCCCAGAGCCTCATGCAATCATGGGTGCAGGCCTCTGAAGTTTGTGAGTGATTCACTGTCCAATGCTGACATTATGGGTGTGAGTATTGCACCCACCCTTGAGTGGCCAGTCTGCATAGAATATAAGGGAGGGAAAGAATCTTGCTTTGTCCTGCTCTTCAGTTTTGGCTCTTGTCACTTTTGCTGTTTTCAGCCACCATGAGATGTTGTTCTCTCCTTGGAGCCAGCTGAACTGAAATCTCTATGGACTGTGAGTTAAATAAACTTTTAAATAAACTGTTTCTTCCTTAATTTATTTTTTATTTTTATTTTTGGTCCTGGGGATTGAACTCAGGACCTTGAGCTCACGAGGCAGGTGCTTATATTATTGAGCTATCTCCCCAGCCCTCTTCCTTAATTTTGAACATCAACTATTTTGTCTCAGCAAAGAGAGAAAAGTAACTAAGACAGGGGCTGAGGAGGTAACAGTAGAATAAGCACTTGCCTGGCAAACACAGGGGCCTGAGTTCAATCCCTGGTTCTGCAAAAAAAATAAAGTAACTAAGACAGTGACCTTTATCCTTTTGGGTCAGTCTTGGTTTGATGTTACGTTGTTTGCAAACAGAATAGTTACCCCTGCTTTTTTCTCAGTTCCTGTCACATAGAGTATTGTTTTCTATCCTTTGACTTTCAGTCTACCAATTTCACTTTGAATTCATTGTGTTTCTTATATGCAGCCTATTATTGGAACTTGCTTTTTGATCCAGTCTGCCAATCTGTTTATTTTGATTGGTGAATTGAGGCCATTCATGCTGATGGTTATAACTGGTGTCTTGTATTGACTTAGCTTTGTCATATTCATTTCCTTCTGTTGGTTCTCTGCTTTCCCTTCTGTTTAATTGCTTGCACTTCCTGGTGATTTCTTTCTGATATTGGTCTTGGAATTGTGGCTAATTTTATCTCTATCTAGAATATCTTTCAGTACCCTTTGTAGGGTTGGTTTGACAGCCATGAATTTCTTCAGTTTTTCTTTGTCATGGAGGTATCTTATGTTTTCATTAATTTTGGAAGATAGGTTTTTCAGGGTACATCAATCTGAGTTGGAAGTTGTTTTCTTTTAGGACTTGAAATACTTCAGTCCAAGCACTTCTTGACTTCATGGTGTGTGATGAGAAGTCTGCTGTCGTTCTGAGGGGCTTTCCATTATAGGCGATCTATTTCTTTTCTCTAACAAATTTTAATGTTCTGTTCTTGTACCAGATTTCTGGGATCTTGATTATTGGCATAGATTTATTTTCGTTATGGATAAATGCTGTTCCATATATATGCTTCACCTATCTGTCCCATTGCTTGGGAAATTTTCTGCTATTACTTCTGCAAATAATCTTTTTATGTCATTGGTGTTGACTCTTGCTTTTTGATTGACACCAATCAGTCTTATATTATTTTTCTTTGCTTTGCATTGTCTTGCAGCTGTTCAGCTATTATTTGCTAACCCTTTGTTATGTTTCAGAGGTCTTTCCTTTTGTGATCACTAGCCATAATCCTATTCTCAGTGTCTGAAAGTTTATCTTTGGTTTCATTCAAACAGTTTTGCCAGATGTCAGTGGAATTTTTAATTTCCCGGATAGGATATCTTTTTTAATCAATTTCATGCATTCTCTTTCCTTCCTATTTTCCTCTATTTTTTTAATCTAGCCCTACTGGAGATTTGCTGAGCAATTCCTTTATGAGTATTGTCTAATTTTTTTATCTGAGAGGTTATTTCAGACCTGATTTCTTTTATAGCCTCATGGATTTGTTTCTTTACTTTGGTTGTTATCATTTCAGATATTTCAGGTGTGTATCTTCCATTTCTCTCTATTTTCTTGTCTCCTGGACTTTTTCTGGATAGGTTGGAAGTCTGAAGTTACATTTTGCTTCTTTGTCTTGTCTTTTTCTTTCTTTTTTTTTTTTTTTTTTAAAGAGTACAAATTAGAATTAAAACAGAAAACATTTCAAGTGTTACAGAACTAACAGTGTTTGGACAGAATATCCTGTTTGCTTCTTGTACTATGGATAACTACTAAGAAGATAACAATGTACAGGGTATTGATTATCAAACTGTCCTATTAATAAGCTGTGAAACTGTCTCATTCATATTTATTTCTCAATAAAAATAAAAAATAATTAAAAATAAAATAAAATAAAAACAACAACAACAAAAAAGTGATACAGAATTTCACTTAACAAAGTAATATAAATTTCACAGTATTTGTTGTAATACATAGTGTTGTCTTCCAATCAGTTATTCATATTACCAGATATATGCACATAAAACTGGAAGAAGAAAGAAAAAAAGAAAGAAATGTATAAGAAATTAAGAGAGAAAGTACAGACAATTGAAAAAAGGAGAGTGATTTTCTAATTCAAAAGTTTTTATTTTGCTTTCTGTGCTGAAACCTTGTAAGTTTTGCAAGAGGTCGCCTTATCACCAGTACAAAGCCCTCTCTAGGTGAAGTCTGTTCTTCAGGGATGTCTTCCTAGTTCTCTCAGTATCTCCTTCCCCCTTGCCAGGGATCAAACTGCAGTCACTGCGCATTTGCCTAAGCTTGCCTAAGCAGGTGCTTTCGACCGCTGAGCTATCTTGCTGGGCCCAATATATCTGATATTCCTGACTGATATCTTTTCATAGATTCTTTATCTTTGATAAATTTGTCATTCATGTTTTGGATTGCTTTAGTCAGCTCTTCCAAATGTTTTGTTTTCCTCAAATACACATGGTCATTTTGTATAATAATTTTATAAACTTTTAGGCCATGTCCTTTTTGAACTCACCAAATTTCTTTACCTCTTCTTTAATCAATTCAAAAAGCTCTCATACCTGCTGTTTGTTTTCCTTTCTGTTAGTGTCCCTGTATTTGTCTTGGGATAGTTGGGAGGCCTTGGAGCCTTAATAGATAAACAAATACATGTATTTGTTTATTTTGTTTTGTTCTCCTTTTTTGATGCTGAAGGTTGAGATCAAATAGTGAGGAGAGGTTGTTATTGATATGAATATCTTCTGGTGAGATACTGCCTTCCAGTTATATGTTTTCAACTTTATTTGTCCACAAATAGCATTTACCCCTTCAACTTTTTAATTTTAGTGGCTTGGATGCTATTCCTTTGTTTATTTTTTATTTTTATTTTTATTTATTTATTTATTTTTATTTTTTATTTTTTGGCAGAACCGGGGATTGAACTCAGGTCCTTGCGCTTGCCAGGGAAGCGCTTATTCCACTGAGCCATCTCCCCGGCCCTTATTTTTATTTTTTATCTTTGTGCATTTGGTATAGGGTCTCACTCCACAGCTTGAACTTGTAGTGATCCTCCTGTCCCAGCATCCCCAGTGTTGGGATTACAGCTGTGTGCCACCACACCTGGCTTCAGTGGTCCTCGTGGGCCCTGGGGTTCCAGGGCTGAAATAGCATGCCATACTGGGAATCAAACCTGGGTCCTTGTGCTTGCCAGGCAGGCGCTTAGACCACAGAGCTATCCCCCCAGCCCCTATTCCTGTGTTTTGAGAAAAGAATTACTTCTGATTACAACACCATCAACAGATCCTCACTAATATGTGATTGACATTGCATTCAAACTTTTGCCTCTTTTCAATACTCATTGGAACCTATTTTTAATTGTTATTAGCAGTTATTCTGTGAGGTTGAAAGACAAGTGGATGGAAGACAAAGGTGTGGGTAAGAAGGAGTATAAGCTAGTAGGGGAGAGGTAGAGGAGAAACAGTAATAGTGGAGAAAATTAGATATGGGGTCAGATTCTGTTGGAAGTCATTCAGTTGGAGTGAACAGCTAGTGTTGGAAGTTTTTTTCTTTTGTTTTGTCTTTAATGTATTTAGTACAGGGTCTCACAATGCATCTTGGACTCATAGTGATCCTCCTGTTTTCAGCCTCCCCAACGTGCATCACCACACTGGTCTCAGTGACTGGCTCAGCATGCCTAGGGACAGGGCCGGCATGGCATGTGGTGCCAGGAGTCGAACTCCAGTCCCTGCACTTGCCTAAGTAGTGTTGGAAGTTTTAAGAAGATAACTGGAGGGGTGAGAAGGAGATATAGGAAGAGGAAAGTATACTTTGTGATTAAGAAAAGCTACAAGGTGGTCAGAACCTATTGATATATTTGTGCACCTGTAAAGTGAAAAAAAAAGCAAGGGGAGATGGTGACTCTGCAAAATAATATATTTAGAACATCATAATATTACCCTAGGTAGAATGCTGTGCTCATCCACTTAACCTGGCTGCCACTACAAGTGTGGTGATTATGCATTATGCTATGCATAACCTTACAGGGTATTATCCATCTTCTATACTTTATATTTCTCAAAAATATCTCCAAAAGGATTTATGACATTTGGTCACTAATCTATACCCCACTACTCTATCTAGTGATAGCCTCAGAGATATTTATCATGTAGGTGCTAAAAATATTGATCCAGAGCCTGTGTCTATAATCCTTATGTTCATTTGGTAGGAACCATCCACACCATTCAAAAAGAAAAGTAATACTACGTTGTAACAATTATAATTTTACTTCCTGCACCACTGGCTTAAATAAGCATAAAGATATTCTAATTTTGTACCATCTATCATTTGTCATGATCCCCACTAATATTTCTGGACCATGGTTCTATGATCACGGTCTACAAGTCCTCAAAGAAATAGACAAGCAATGGACTTGCCCCAAAAGAACACAGGGAGTTACTTCTTCACTCACCCTTCTGGCCACTCTGTGGTCTCATCTATAGCCATAGTCCAAAGTATACAAATTGCAGATTTTGTCAATCATCTGGCAAAAAACACATTATATGCTTTAGAAACCCAAGAAGATATAGATTTAAAACTAGAAGTACAGTACTCTAAGTAACTAAAGATAACTATGCAATGTATGAACCATTGCTATCCTCCTATAATATGGTTTTGGAAATTTGTTGTTTAGTTTTTTGTCTTTTTATTTAAAATAAAATTTCAAAATATTACTGTCAAAAATAAAAATAAAAATAAAAATAAAATAAAACTAGAAGTACAAATCAATGCCCTGGAGGCAACTGTTTTAGATTTGGTAACCAAGTCAAAGGCTTTCAATATGATCAGGGGCTACCATACCATGCTGAATTTAGCCACCTATGTACACCTGTTCTGCTATACAGTGAAACTCCTTGGGGACAGGAAAAAGTGGCCACACACTGAATGGGTATGTTTCATCATAAAAATTTAAGTTTAGACTTAACAAAAACTCCACCAACACACGATGTGTCTTCTAAATGGCCCTGTCAGTGTCCAGATCAAGTACCTAAGTCTATACTTGACCCACTAAATGGATTTAATCCTTTTGTGTAGCACTGTCTTCTGACCTTTGTTCTAGATCTTTGCTTTAGTTATAACCTTCGCACGTACTGAAGTTCAGGTGCAGCTCTACAAAGTTTGGACTTATCCATCTGCGTCTGGCTT
>NW_004524666.1:10249340-10255246 GCF_000260255.1 Octodon degus | reverse complement strand
CAGAGTGGTAGGGGGTGGCCCAAGGGGCTGGGAGAGGGTCCGGCCCACGCTGCGCCTGGGCTGGGACTGGTCCCGCTGGCGCAGGGTAGCAGGAAGCTCTCCGCACACTCACCGGACCTGGGCTAGGACTGGGTCTCTAAATGGATTTAATCCTTTTAATATGGCACACTACAGAGTCATCATGATATTAAGAACCATTACAGTTATTGTTTTGTTAATAATTTGCTTATTATTCCTCTGCAAAATCTTCCAAAGACAAATCTTCAGCTTCATTTTAAGACAATATCATCTGGGCCAGGGATATGGTTTAGTAGCATGAGCACCTGCCCAACAAGTTCAAGGTCCTGAGTTCAATCCCTGGTATTACAAAAAACAAACAAATTAAAAAAAAAAAAAAAACAAGATAACATCATCAGAAGTTTCAACTTCAAACATAAAAGGAGATGTTGAGAGCAAAATTGGCTGTACCTCTTATCTAGGACACGGCCACTGCCTCTCATGATGGGGTGGCCACCGTCTCAGTTTGACGGGGTGCCATGAGAAATGCCTGCAGCTCAGGGAGTTGATGCACATAGTGATTTGAACTTTGCCTGAAAAAATAGAAAGTTTTCTCTTGTTTCCAGTGAAGTCACCAAGACATGCTGCTCTGCGCCAATTGGATATTCTTCCAATCTAAGATCCCTCCCCTTAAACTCTCCATGAACATATTCATCTCTTGGTTGTATAAACAAATGCACTGCAGATTCTGGTTGGTTCACTTTCTCCCATCAAGAGAGAGGGCTACACCTGACCTCAGCTTTGTATATTGATTCCTGTCCTCTTCACCCCTACCATCCTCCTTCTGAGGTTTCAAGAGCTATGCAGGTAGAGGCATATGCTAAGTGCAAGAGGCTATCATAAAATATCACAGTGTATCATTTCATTTACATGTAATATCAAGAATAGGAAAATGTAGCCATGGTGGCACATGCCTTTAATCCCACTAGTCAGAAGGCTGAGGCAGGGGGATTTTAAATTTGAGGCCAGCTTGGAGCTATATAGTGAGTTCAAGGTCCACTTGGGCTATATAGCAAGACCTCGTCTCAGAAAACATCTTACCACAGTGATATATGTGTACCCATGTTTATAGCAGCACAATTTGTCATAGCTAAATCTTGGAAGCAACCCAAATGTCCATCAACTGAGGAATGGATAAAAAAGACATGACATTTTTATACAATGGAGTATTACTCAGCTATAAAAATATAAATTGAGGCTTTTATAGGTAAATGGATGCAACTAGAGACTATATTGGTAAGTGAAATAAATCAAACTCACATGTGCAAGCACTGTATTGTCTTGCTAGTGTGAGAACCTGAAAGAGTAAATAAAATTTGAAAGTTAGAATAGATACTGTAAAGGGAAAGAATCTGTTCAATGAGAAGAAAACACTGGGATGAGGAAAAGGAATAAAGAAAGAAGGGAAAAAGATATATTCATGTATATATGCAGGTAATTTGGATAATTCTACTGCTAATTTCTGCTGATCTATTGAATAGAGCAGTTAATGCTTAATTTTTATTATTTATTTATTTATTTCTTTTTAATTACTTACAACTTTTTAACTAATTTTGCAGGTTTATATCTGGTAACCTAAGCAACTAATTTGAATACAATACTATGCAATATAAGAACCATTGTGGAATTCCTTTTTTTTTTTTTTTTTTTTGGTAACAGGGATTGAACTCAGGCCCTTGTGCTTGCCAGGCTAGTGCTTATTCTACTGAGCTATCACCCAAGCCCCCATTGTGGAATTCCTATTGTTTTATTTAATAAAATTTTGTGTGATTTCTAATTTTTTTTACCATTTTGTATTCTTCTTTTAAAAAAAGTTTTTAAAAACCACAATAAATAAATGTCAAACCCATGCAAAAAGAAAGTGGATTAATGCAGAAAAGAAAATGGAGAATGACTTGGTGAATAAAGGGTTTTCTTTGGCAGTGATAAAAATGTGAAATTAGATAATTAGATAATGATCTCATGTGTAGTTGTGCAATTCTATAGATATAAATGAACCACTAACTAGTGAACCTTAAGGGGACAAATTTACGGTATGTGCATTGAATCACAATAAAAAAGGATTACCAGCAAATTCATAAAAAAATATTTGCTCTCCCAGCCCTCGGGAGGCTTGGGCAGGAGGTTCACACGCTCAGTGTAGAGCTCTGTTCAAGAAAACAAATATCAAATAAGTAAATAAACAGTAACTTTTCTCTGCTGCTGGTAGGTGCAGTGGGCCCCGACTTAATGAATTCATGCGGTTCATTCCAAGAGAGTGCTCAAGTCAGATTTGTTTGTGAAGAGAGTCTCACACACCTTTGACAGAAATACACAAGGTGGTATCAACACACCTCTGTGTTTCCTGGCAGTCAAGACCGCTGCTTTTCCTCGCGCTTCCACAAATCCTGGGCTCTGACTGAGCGCCGTACCCTACGCCCTCGCACACTGTAGGGTAAGCATGCAGCAGCACAGCGGCAGCCACGTCTGCAGAGGGGCGTGCTCCTTCATGACGGACGTGTTCCCATCCCTGAATGTACTGCGAGGTCTGTTCAAAGCTGCGAACGTTTGCAACTGCGATGTTTAGAAATCTATGTACAGCTCTACCTGCTTTAGTAATGGGTGGTCTCTTGTGCAGGTGAAGAACCCTGAAGGTGACAAGACTGGACAAGTGGTCACATCACTTCCCTGAAGATGACAGCAGTGGCTGCAGAGGTGCCTGAGGGGTTTTACTCACACGCATTATGCACCCTTCTCAGGACAAAGAAACTTCCAATCAGTTCCACCCACCGGTGACCCTAAGAAGGCCGCTTGTTGCATATAAAAAGACATTGTTTCAATTTTAGTATATACACTGCTGAAGTTAGCACTATGAAAAGACATTGATAAAGTCGCCTCATATGGACTAAAACTCAGCCTGCATTCTGCTTTGCAACATGGTCTTGCTGTGCTGCGGAGGACCCTGAACCCGTGATCCTCCTGCCTCAGCCTCACAAGGGCTTTGGATTACAGGAATGTGGTGGCACATGGGCTTCTGGCCTGTACTCTTGCGCGACTGCTACAGAGGCAAACAGGCAGGAGCGAAGGCGGGTGGAAGAATGAAAGCAGCGGGCGTCTCCTGACCGCAGCGCTTCCTCCTCTTTTAGCGTCTCCCTCTCCTCTTTCTCTTCCCTTTCCTCCTTTTGTTCTAATATTCTTAAGATTGCCCAAAACTTATAAGTAACTACCAAATCAAGAATTTAGTCTTCTAACAAATACTCTGATTAGTTTGTGATATAATCAAAAATATAGTGACTGCTTAGTGTTGAAAAAACTTACAGCAAAAGACATATTGCCATTAATCCTCCTCAAAATACTACCCCTCACGTGAAACACACTTATCCCATAGTTTTTGACACTTTCTGAAGCAGTTCTGGAAGTCAGAGGTGCATGACTATATCCCTAGCTGCCAAAGGTGGGGAGGCAGGAAGATTATAAGTACAAGTCCAGCCTGGACAGCTTAGGAAGACCCAGTCTAAAACCACAAAAATGTAAGGACTGGGGCTATCAGTTGGTGGTAGGTACCACAGTGTCCCATATTTGGGAAGGCTGGAAGAAAACAGAAGAATTTCCTCAGGCAGATTATGCCATCTGCCTTCTCGGGGCACTTTTGACACACCCTGTCACGCCACTCCGATGGCACTGTCACTCAGTGAGGAGATGCGTTCTGGGAAGCACGGTGCTGGGCGGCTTCACCCTTGTGCCGCATCGCAGAGCACATAACCAGCTGCTGGGATGCCACGGGCAGATCTAATCTACGGGGCCTCCATTGTGCATGCAGCCTGCTGTTGGCAGAACTTCTGTGAGGCTGGGCGAGGCTGCACGCCTGCAGAACAAAGCCCATTTCCTTTGAGGTGTGGGGTTGTGGGGGGTACTCAGGATTCTCATTTTTTTTATCTTAAGACACAGCCTTACTAAGTCATTAAGTGCCCAGGCTGCATCAGTACCTACAATCCTCCTGCGTTGGCTTCCCTGAGTGCTGGGAATAGAGGTGCGCCACCACACTTGGCTTGCCCTTTGCATTTCTTGGGGACAGTCTGTTAACATTAATACTGCTATCAGAGAACCGTGCCATTCATCATGCCCGTGGATTTGTGCCATCTTTGCTTGGGTCCTTGCCTGCTAAATCTCAGCCATGCTCTCGGGAAGCAGCAGGAGAGGGAGTGTGACTTCCTCTGAAGCAATTTCTTCCCTGACACCGCTGCCCACCGTCCCCAGAACCACACTCCCCAGCCCACACTGCATCTCTGCAGACAGTCTATGTGAGAGCCCTGTAGCACTAGAGCACTCGTCCATACACACTATTAGAACAAATCTTTCTAGTCATTGAATTAAGAGAATGCAGCTATATATCTATCCTATTTTGAGTCTACAGATACAAAATGGTTGTTCATTTGTATCCCCCTTTTTTGGTTAGTTTTGTCAGAGAAGGACATTCCATTGTCATTTAAATACTATAGGTGCATGAATTCAGCAAAATGTTCCAATATAGTCCAGTAGTCCATAATAGTAGTGGGTTTTCCAAAGTAAGACTGGCAATGTCAGAAGTTGTTGACTTGAGACTTTTATAGCTCAGCATATTAATACAGCTTTACTTTTTATACTTCGTTTTTATAATGTTCTGCTGGATGGTTAAGACCAAGATAAAGCAAGACCTATATAACAAGAAATGTAACTTTTGTATCTGATAAGGTCAGTCAAATCCCCTCAGGATTTATCCTGAAACCCTGTACCGCAGTTTGTTCAGCCCTGTGGATGAGTCATGGCCATTGCTTGACCAGTTTGCTCTCTGAGAAAGCCTGAGAGAATATTTTCTCTTCCTGTGACTCTCCTTAGGCACACTCTATGTCATCTACCACTTTTCTCTGTGGTTCCATAATCTCCTTGATCAGAAAATTTGGGACACAACTGAGTTACATGGTGTTACAGTATAGGATCTCTTGTCCTGAGTCTTCATTGACCTTGAAAGGCTAGGGTCAAAATGTTGGCTATCCTTGCAGCCCTTCTTTTTCTTTAATTTTTGGCCTGCAAACTTACGTTGTTAGGAGCCAGGGAGATGGCTCAGTAGAATAAGCACTTGCCTGGCAAGTGCAAGGGCCTGAGTTCAATTCCTGGTTAAAAAAAAAAAAATTAATTTGTTAACCCTCTGGAAGAGAAACTTAATATTATTACCCTACAACATAGGCAGTTGAGTTTAACCTCACTATCTGTCCAAATATCAAACATTTTAGGTATAACATGAAACAGGTATTTTCCATCAAGTATTGATAGGTTAAACTTTAAATCTCTCCAGAATATGAAGAAAAAAAAATTTTAAATTTTAAAAATAGGAATAAACAGTTACATATTTTTACACAGAAATTTAGAAATCTAACCATATAAAGCCTTGTAGCAGGACAGTCCTGTGGGAATTTTCCCAGAGGAACTGAAAATGTCATATCATAGTGATATATGTGTACCTATGTTTATAGCAGCACAATTTCTGACAGTTAAATCTTGGAAACAACCAAAATGCTCGTCACATGAGGAATGGTTAAAAAAGATGTGGTATTTTTATACAATGGAGTATTACTCAGCTATAAAGAATGATAAACTTCAAGTGGATGCCACTTGAAGATACACTCATAAGTGAAATAAACCAGACCCACATGTGTAAATATTGTATAGTCTCCCTATTATAAGAACACAAAAGGAGAAATAAAAATAGAAAGGTATACCACAAAAGGAAAGCGAGAACTTGCAGGCTGGACAATAAGGAGAGGGCAAGGAGAAAAGCTAGGAAACATGACAGAGGCAAAACCATACACTGAAAAAAAAAAAAAAAAAAAAAA
>NW_004524666.1:10244599-10245686 GCF_000260255.1 Octodon degus | reverse complement strand
TATATTTCCATTTTCTGTTGATTTTTTTAAAAAAGTTTTGTACCTATGTTATTTGCTTATTATTTCTTGCCTATATCTTGTAATATGAGAAACTACTTTGGCAGTAACAATACACAATGTACTAACCATTGTTACTCTTCTAAGATTTTGAGATTTCGTACCATTGTTTTTATTTCTTTTATTTTAAAATAAAAATAACTGATGTCAAAAAATAAATAAATAAATACATACATATATACATACTGCTTGTCATGACATACCAATTACTGCCATACTGTCTCTCAAGTAAATGTTTGTTTTAAAAAAAAAAAGGTAATAAATGAAAACAAGAAACAAGAAAAAAAAAATGTCACAGGAGAACTTAGTTGACGCAAGGTTTTGTTTTTCTTTCCAGTACTGGGGACGGAACTGAGGGCCTCAGTCATGCTAGGCAACTGCTGTGCCTGGAGCTACCTCCCCAGCTGTGCACCCAAGCTAATAAGTGGGACTCTCAGCTGCCTCGATGGCAACAGCTACAGACAGTGCTCTGCTTCCAGGAATCTTTCTGAGCTCACCCACAGTGAACCCCAAAGCTCACTGAAGCTCACCTTTGACGAGGCTCCAGCTCTGGTCACAAGTCCTTCCTGATGCTTAAAGATCTGTGTCCACAGAGGATGCGTGTAGCTGAGTCCTGATTGGGGAACATAGGCCTTGAGGGCCAGTGTGGGACACTCACTTCTGTCCATGCCTTCAAAACCCTGTTCTGAATCTGAAGGATCAAACCGCAGGAGTTTTGATCATTGCCGGGCAAAAGCCCTGCTAATGCTTCACCATTTGTCTCTCATCTGTCATCTTTCCCAGAGGTCCCAGACCTGCTCCAATTTTGGCAGCTTCTTTCTGATTCTTCATGTTATGAGTGAGGGTCAGATAAGTTATGAAGGACAAAAGTTGTTTGAAAAAGTAGTGAAAGATCAACAAAAAAAATGCATTTAGCTATATTTTATGATTTACCTTGAAGTACTTGGAAATGAAACAAGTGTGCAAAACAGTGAACAAGGCACAGTTGAAATTCCTAAAACTGCCCAACTGGGGCTTTCTTTCTTTCTTT
>NW_004524666.1:10239697-10243973 GCF_000260255.1 Octodon degus | reverse complement strand
GGCTGAGCCAGCCGAGAGAGAGAGAGAGAGAGAGAGAGAGAGAGAGAGAGAGAGAGAGAGAGAGAGAGAGAATACAAAGAGAGGAAGACAGACAGACAGAGACAGAGACAAATCATCAGTTTGATTGCAATACAAAAAAAAGAAAAAGAAAAAACATAATGAAAATCAGCAAGGTGGCACACACCTCTAATCTTAGCTACTCAGGAGGCTGAGGCAGGATTATCACAAGTTTAAGGTCAGCCTGGGTAACCTACTGAGACCCTATGTCATAGTAATAAATAAATAAATAAATAAATAGGGCTAAGGATGGGGCTGTAACTCAGTTGTTGAACATCTCTGGGTTTGATTCCCAATATAGAAAACAAAACAAACAAAACCAAAACAACATTACACACACTCAAAACTACTGGTCAAATGTCAGTAGCAGCTTTAAACTTCCTCCATCTTAAAGCTTTTCTGCATCTCTCCCTTTCCTCACCCTTGCATGGTGGGAGGGTGGAGGACCTGAAACAGCTAAAATTATAAAGGAAAGAAAGGGAGGTAAGTAGGATAGCACACACCTGTAATTCCTGCTGCTCAGGAGGAAGAGGCAGGAGGATTTTGAATTTGAGCCTAGCATATATCCTGTCTCAAATAATTAAAATTAAAATTAAAAATAAAGGAGGGAAAATCCAGCGAGATAGCTCAGCGGACTAAGCACCTGCTTAGTTCGATCCCCAGCACCATAAGCCACCCCAGCCCCACCCCTAGGCTTGCTAAACTGGCCACCAAGCCCTGGTATGGGGGTGCATGCGTGTAATCCCAGCACTGGGGAGGCTGCAAACAGGAGGATCACTATGAGTCTGAGCTGCGCAGTGAGACCCTGTATCAAATACATTAAAAAAAAAAATAAATAAAAAATAAAGGAGGGAGAGCTCAAAAGTTGCTAGATCATCAGATAATTGAACACTGACTTAGGATAAGTTTTTCCTGCTTCTTTTGTGCACTATTTTTTTTTCCAGTACTGGGGATCAAACTTGGGACCTTGAGCTTGCTAGGCAGGTGCTTAGGTCACTGAGCTGTCTCCCAGCCCTTTCCCTGCTTCTTTTATTTTTTTATTTTTATTTTTTTTTTATTTTTGGTGGAACCGGGGATTGAACTCAGACCCTTGCGCTTGCCAAGGAAGCGCTTATTCCACTGAGCCATCTCCCCGGCCCCTCCCTGCTTCTTTTACTAAAGTGAATAATAACAACTCTACTTTGAATTTGTTTTGTACCAAATTTAAAAACCACATCTTCACTTAAACATTTTCTTAAAAAACACTAAATTTTATGAAATGATAAATAGCTTTCTATTAGCATTCTGGAGAAAAAAAAAAGCACAAGAAATTTGGTACAAAAAATTAAACTGTTTTCCTTATCTACCAGAATCCAAAGTCCAGTAAGAGCTAGACACATCTTACCACCATCACTGAAATGTGCATTATCTTCAACTTATATGTTGTGGTTTAAAATTCAGGGACAACTGGAAATTAGAACATTAATTCCTGAAGTAGAGCAAAAGAAATAAAAACCAGATAGAAAGGAGACAAGGAAATTGAGATTTTAAAATTGCACTTAACTATAGCTTCAAGACACAAAAGTTTCTTAAGCCTTTTCCCTTCCAGGAAACTCACTGCAAAAAAATAAATAAATTTTAAATAAGCAAAATTCCTAAAGTTCTTAAAGACAATACGCCTGTAAATCCAGACTGTGCATCTGTCCTTTCACAATAAGCCCATAAATCCAGACCTTGCATCTGTCCTTTTCACCTATAAATCGTGTGCTTCCTGCACTCTGTAGAACAAACAATACGTATGGGCAGCATCTCAAACGCAAACACATGCACAGGACCTGCGCTGCAACAGACACTCTGTGAGCGGACACATCCCAGGTCACTCGTCCTGAAGACCCGCCTCCAGGGTCCCCCACCCCAGCTCATGACGCACCTTCTTTCTCTGAGTGCAGGCACTCCACCCAAGTGCATCCTGTATCTCTGATAAACCCTTTCATGTCTCTTACTGAGGCATCCTGAGAATTGTTTTCCCAGACAGGAGTCAGTGAACCTGCGAACTGATTCTGTGAGGGTGGGACAGATTAGTCTCAACCTCGAGGACCCTCAGACCCGCCTGGTGACATCTCTCTCAGTGAGGCAGTGGCAGGAGGGGAAAAGCAGTATCAGAAGGGCAACTTTAAGTTCACACAGATGCTTATTACTTTCCTTCCTCACTCCCACTTTCTCCCTCTTTGCCTCTGAAGCATAGTTTACCTTTTTTCTCTCTTTTTGCAGCCTTAGGGTTTATTCTGTTGCTTTGGGTTTTATCTTTTGCAGCTGCCAGAGACTCCTAAAGCCCCTAGAAAATGAGTGTTTTCGCACAAGACACCGGCTGTCTCAGCAGGACGGGATGAGATGCCCAAGGCCCACGCCAGAACATGGGGCAGTCTCACTCGGTTGTCCTTCAATGGGCACACTGTCCCTGGGTCCCTTGGGGCTCTGAAAAATCTTGCTCATCCTGGAAGAAACAAATAAGGATGAGGCCCTTCCAGTGGTTTTAGCAATGCAATTGCCAAGAGAACCCCAATCCTGAGATCTGGTGGGGAGAACTGTCTCCAGGCCACACCAGAAAAAGCAGTCTCCAAAAATGAGCGCATGTGTGGATCCTAGACAGCCTGAGGGAAGCCCTTCATCTATTGCCGCCCCCCACCCACCCCTCTCTGTCTCTCAAAACTGAAGGGCATAAACTCAGTCTGCCTGATGCCACAATCCCTCTTTTAGGGTGGCTGGGAACGTGTCCTATCTGTACGGACTGGAGTGCTCACACTGGTGATAACTGACAGAATCCACAGAACGTGGCAAACTGTGGACTCAGATGAAGGAGACAAGTTTTGCTTTTATTTTTTTTCTTCCTCTCTCCCCAAAGAATGCACCAGTCCTCTTTTTGTCACTTCTCTCCCGTCAAACTTTCATCTGTCAGAAAATGCAATTCCTTTTGATACAGGAGAAATATAACATTTAACTTGCTATGTGTTAGATATGTCATATTTGTGTCCCCTGGAATTAATGGACGATTTTTTTGTGTGTGGCCTGCTCAGCCTCCCCTGGGGGCGGGGCTGGCACAGCACGTAGAACCAGGGATCAAACTGTGGTTGCCTAAGCGTGCCTAAGCAGGCACTTTACACCACTGAGCTATCTTACCAGCCAAAAGGATGAATTTTGAGTAACAACAAAGACTAAGAGTAGAAAAGATTTATTGAGAGATACAGTGACTCTTGAGGGACAAGAGGAGTTGAAAGTTGGTTGTTACCAAAGTCACTTTTTTTTCTTTCTTTCTTTTTTTTTTTTTTTTTTTTTTTTTTTTTGAGACATGGTCTCACTATGTAGCTCAGCCTGGCTTTGAACTCTATGTAGTCCAAGCTGGCCTCGAACTCATGGTGATACTCCTGCCTCAGCCTCCCAAGTGTTAAGATTATAAGCATGTACCACCCCACCCACATCTGAGGTTACTTGTTAAAGAATGTTTTGTAGACCAAAATCATGAGGTGGGTTAAAATTATGAGGTCAGTACAATGTGGGTCAAACTATAATCAACTGATAAGATTGTAAGGACAGCCACTGGGCTGGTATTGCTCAGACCAGGAAGCAGGTCACAGTAGCAAGGGAACAAGGGAAGAAAAAAGGCATTTTGGAGAGGGATGGGCCTGGACGCTCTCGTCACGCAGTAGGGCGGCTCATGTTTATTTGGACTTTATTGGACCAAGCCATAGCAGACATCGTATAATTTTAAGCTTTTGTTTGTCTCTTAAGGAAGCACATAGATCTGGCCATTGTATTTTCACTTTGAGGCCTGGCCTTTGACAGATGTCCCACTAGCCAAAATTTTGATGACATTTGTGTTTGGGTTTTTTGTTGTTTTTTGTGTGTGTGTGTGTGTTGTTATTGCCAATCCAGATAATTTTTAGGGCACTGGAATAGCAATTGTAACCAGCTAGCTCTTATAGCCCTTTATTGATACAGGTTATCTATAAGCTTGATATTTTTTGTCACAAGTCTCTTTACTTTTAGCTGTAAGAAGACAGAATTTGGTAGATTTGAAGGGCAACTGTAGCTAAGCAATTTAAAGACTCTTGTTGAGTTTTATAGCTCCCATTGTAGCTTTTTAGCCTTTTTGAACGATAACCATGCTCAGCTATAGATGTATCTGGAAATGGTTAGCAGGAGGCAGTCCTGAAGCTCTCTTTTCATATCTAGCCTTTATAAT
>NW_004524666.1:10236658-10239597 GCF_000260255.1 Octodon degus | reverse complement strand
CAATTATTATTTCATGTATTTGGTTGGTACAGGGTCTCACTATGCAGCTCAGACTCGTAGTGCTCTTCCTACTTTCAGCCTCTCCAGTGCTATTACAGGCATGCACCGCCACACCCAGACTCTATGGCTGGCTCAGCCTGCCCTGCGGGTGGGGTTGGCACAACATGTGGTGCCAGGGATTGAACAGTGGTCCCTGTGCTTGCCAAAGGTTGCCAAAGCAGAAGCTTTAGTCCACTGAGCTATCTTGCTGGCCCTCTAGCCTTTATTATTATTGCATTATTTTATATATCTTTTGGTTATACTTTTGGTTGGGTGTTCAGAAACAAGCTAAAGTGAGGCCTGAGTTAATCAAAGTTAACCTCTCACTATATATTAAGTTTAATCAAGTTAGGTCTTACTCTTGGGACCATGTGTAGAGTCCTTCAGCTCTTTTGTTAGAATTTGCCACCAGGTAGGCTATGGTCTTGATTGACTATGTTGCCTTTTGGGAAAGAAAATGATTTTTTTGGTGACTCTTTTTTTTTTCACATCTGTTTTTTGGAGAGTCTGACAATTCTCTGCATAAGAAGCTAGGCAACTCACTAAAATTGTAGGATCTTGTAGAAAAACTCCCCTCATGGTGGTGCGCGCTTGTAATCCCAGCGCTTGGGAAACTGAAAGCGGGAGAATCACTACGAGTCTGGTGTCTGTAGTGAGACCCTGTAGACCCTGTAGAACCTGCACTAAATACAATAAATCAATCAATAAATCAATCAATAAATAAAATACACAAGAGAAATCTTAAAAGACATAATCCATCTTAAATGATCATGGATAACCTAATATCTGTCCCCAAAATACTACCTTTAAGTTATAGTTTATGAACTTGGAAGCACTTTAAGATAAAAGATCTTTGTTTTTGACAAGGTTTTGCTATGTAGTGCAAGCTGGGCTTGAACTCACTATGTAGCCCAGGCTGGCCTCGAATTCATAGCAATCCTCCCTCTTTAGCTCCTGAGGGTTGCGATTATAGTCATACACCTCCATGCCTGGCTCCAATAAGAGATCTTAAAAGTTGATTTTTCTCCAAAATAAGTTAAAGAATGAAAAGAAAGGCCTCGAAGCTCTTTCTTCTTCCCTCTTCTGACTCTCGTTGGTTCTAAGTCAATAGTGTTAACAGGAAAGGTGCTTGGAGTAGCTTGACAAAGGAAATACTATTAAGACTTACATAAGAGGATACAAAAAAAGATTAAAAAAAAATATTAGCCAGGGAGATAGCTCAGTGGAATAAGTGCTTGCCTGGCAAACTCAAGGTCCTGAGTACAATTCCTAGTACCACCAAAATAAATAAGTAAATAAATAATAATCTTTAGGGGAAAAACATGAATTAGTCTTTTTTTTTTTCTCTGATGCCACCGCTTTTAATGTTGTATACATCAAATTATAACAAAAGGCAACTACAACACGATGCCCCCTCTGGTTCATGAACAGCACACATACTGTCACAGTAAACCAAGCTTACATTCCACCATCAAGTGTGATTCCCCCATGAACTCACTTGGGATAGATCATTGAGAATATCTTCAAATCCGATAGTTTCATCATCACTCCTCAAAACATCCAATGAAAGGTTTGAGCTAGAAAGAAATGGAAGACGCTGAACCTGCTGCACTGATTTGAATTCCATTTGTAATTTTAGAGGAGCAAAGAGAACTTGGATGTTTCTCAGTGTGGAAAAATTCATTTTATTTTGGTTGAGCTAGAAATTTCTTTTTCTGGTAATTCAAGAGCATGACTTGTTAACAGTTCGTTTTTCATACAATGGAAAAACTTTCCAAAGAAGATCATGTCATTCAAAAGGCCCACTTGCTGGAAGTTCAGTAACTGGAATACTGTCCTTTAGCTGAGATCCAAGTCCTCCAGCATTCATCTGCAGTCTGCTGTGTCATGAATTAGTCTTTATAGGTGTAAATATTTATAACTATGAAAAAGATTATACTTCAGCATGACCAATTCATCTAAGAGTGCACTTTAATATAGTTTTATGTGCTCTACATATTATCTTGTTTGTCTGTCTGTTAATGTTTTATTTATTTATTTTTAATGAATTTGGTACAGGGTCTCACTACGAAGCTCAGACTCAGAGTGACCCTCTTGTTTTCACACACACACACACACAAAGCTTCTATTTAAGTTGGTTTATAGATAGACATTCATTAATCCAAACGTTCTTGATTTACTAGTGAGTTAATAAGGTAGTAGTAAAGATGTCTTTAAAGTTGGTGACATATTTTTAACCTGGTAGTTAACCAACTGAGATAATATTTGTCAGGAAAAAGAAAGGAAGGAAAAGTAAGACTAGAAGGAAAAAGCTTGTGTAAATAAGGAGGGGGAAGGCAGGCATGTGGTGCATGCCTATAATCCCAACACTCAGGAGACTGAGGTAGGAGGATCATTGCAAGTTCAAGACTAGCTTAGGGTACAAAGTGAGCTCAAGGCCAGCCTGAACTGCATAGTGAAACCCTGTCTGGAAAAAAAAAAAAAAGACCAAAAAAAGAAAAAAAAAAAAGAAGAAAAAAAACCCAAAAAGCAAGGAGGGGAAGAAGAGGGGTTGAAGGGAGGGGAAAAAAACAATCAACATATACCATGAAAGGTACAAATTTCATATGAATGATACCATTATGTATACCTAAAACATAGGCATACATACGTGTATTCATAAATTTAATAAAAAGATAATATTTATCAGCCTGAACTGCATTGTGTGACCATGTCTCATCAAAAAAGAACACGGTAATTATGCAATGTTTTGGTTCTCATGAATTATCTAAAATAATTATTAAGATGATAAATAAGTAAATGTACATAAGAGTAATGTTCATGAATCTTCATAATGACATTTAAGTCATCATTTGTGATACATATATACTTTTTTTTTGTTTATTTATTTATTTATTTAT
>NW_004524666.1:10234161-10235586 GCF_000260255.1 Octodon degus | reverse complement strand
ATATATATATATATATATATATATATTACACAAAATAAAATCCTTTAAGACAGTTATGCACAAGACATGCGGTATTGGATTTGTACACTGGATCCCAGGCTGTGACCAACTGGAGAAAGGTCAGACAAGGCTTGGTGGGTGGAGCTGTGTAACCGAGTAACACACATCTGTTTGAAGAGTAACTGGAGCCTGCGTAGTGAGGTGTTTCAGGTGCTGTGCTACTTCATACTAACCAGGACTACAAGTGAAGCACCATCCGGCATCAGGACAGAGCTGTGGGGTTTTGTGAACTGTTTCTACTTCTAACTTTTGTAAACTGATGTTTTCCCAGGCCATCTTAATAGTGCTGCTTCAATCACATGTCAGACAAAAAGGACAATGGGCACAACTCCAACTAAGCCCTCCTGTAGCCTAGACAGTGATGTGGTGACACTGGAAGACTCTAAAACTGCAACTCCTTCTGGATGGACCACAGGGTATCCACACTCTTCTTCAAATGTGCCTCTTCCTCGGGAGTCAGAGTCACCTTTACAACATCAGAGATCTCATTCTGTCCCAGGACACAAGGGACACTAAGGAAGACAGCATCCTTGAGTCCATAGAGCCCCTTAATCATGGTAGAAATTGGGTGCACCCTCCTAAGGTTCTTCATTATACTTTCTGCCAAATCTGTCACCAACAGTCCAATGGCCCAGGATGTGAAGCCTTTTAGTTTGATCACTTCATAAGCACTGTCAACCACCTGTTTGTGAATCTCTTTCCAATGCTCCTTATCCCATCAGTTCCCAACTCAGGGTGCAGATTCTTCAGGGCGACACCAGCAACATTCACACCACTCCATACAGGAACGCTGGAGTCTCCTTGCTCCCCAAGGATCCAGCCATGGCAGCTCAGTGGGTGTATGCCCAGCCTTTCCTCCATCAGGTGGTGGAACTGGGCTGAATCCAGGTTGCAACCACTGCTGATAACATAGTTCTTGGGAAAGCTGCTTATCTTCCAAGTCACATAGGTCAAGATATCCACTGGGCTGGACACAACAAGCAACTTGCAGTTAGAACTTACTTTACAACATTAGGAATGATAAACTTGAAAATGTTTACATTATGCTGCACCAAGGGCTCTCTCCCTCTTGCTGATGTGCTCCAGCAGTGATAATAACCAGCTTGGAGCTTGCAATTTCACTGTAGTCTTTACCAGAGACCATTTTTTTGGGGTCCTAAGGAAAAGGCTGCCATGTCGTGGATCCATCATCTCTCCCTTCAATTTGTCTTCCATGACATCAACAAGAGCAAGTTCATCTGCTAAGTCCTTCATTAAGATACTGATGGCAGGGGGCCTGGCCCTAGCTCAGGCCTTTAAGTGGCTGCTTCCACAAAGCTGTCAGCCTCAGGTTGCTGGAGTTCGAACCTCACACCTCTCTAGCTG
>NW_004524666.1:10217109-10233510 GCF_000260255.1 Octodon degus | reverse complement strand
AAGGTAGCTGCCTGAGCCAGCTCACTTCAGTTTTCTCCACTGATGGGCAGTTTCTCCAGCTTTTTCCTGAGTCTTATTGTGTGCCACTTCAACAAATATTATTTAAAAGAAAAGAAAAAAATATGTATATATATATATGAGAAAAGCAAAGAAGAAGGAGGAGAAGAATAAGGAGGAGAAGGAGGAGAGGAAGAAAAAGAAGAAGGAGGAGGAGGAGGAGAAAAAGAAAAAGAAAAAATGGGAACAAAGCTTTTATAAATTGGCAGGGGGGAAGGGTTGAAGGGAGGGTAGAAGAATGGGAGAAAAGAAGTTATATCATGTATAGGAACAAATTCTCTGGGGCGTATGGGACAATCATGTATATCTAAAATGTACCAATGAAAACTGATTTTTAAAAACTGGGCTGGGGAACAACCTGCTCAGGCCCCCCTCCTGTCCCTCTTTCAGACAGGAGCTTTCTTTCCCTCAATAAATATATTCTGCTCATAACCTCCGTTTGTTCCTAAAATTCATTTTTTGGTTTTAGAGAACATGAACTCATCCAGGTCAGGTCAGGAGATAATTTTTCCCCTATATCATTTGGAGGTTCCTAGTATCATTTGGAGGTTTCCACCAAGATCATTGGATGGAGGTATGAATTTGTTTTTCTTTCATAGATTCTGGATTGGGACTTGCTTAGGTAACAAATTTTTATGCTTCCAATGTTGATATGTCTTTGCCCATTGTTTATAATTGTTCATACTTTGCCTCATACAGTTTTGCCTCATGTAGTTCTGTTAAAATTGTTTACAACTGTTTATGGTTTGTCTTTATGTAGTCTTGTTAAAATGTTTTAATTAAATAAAATTTTTAAAAAATTAGAAAAAAAAATTGGGCTGGGAAGATGGCTCAGTTTCCACTGGCAAGTGCAAGGGCCTGAGTTCAATCCCTGGTTCTGCCAATAAATAAATAAATAAATAAATAAATAAATAAATAAATAAAATGCTTTTGTGGTGGCACAAACCTATAATCTCAGTGTTTGGGAGGCTGAAACAGGGGAATCACTACGAGTCTGATCTACATAGTGAAACCTGGTAGACCTGTAATAAATACATTAAAAAATAAAAAATAAAAAAAAAATAAATGCTCTTGCTCAAACTTACAAAGTAGGTTAAAAACAAAGGTTTTACCAGTTGGTGGTGTACACCTGTAATCCCAGCACTCAGGAGGTGGAGACGGAAGGATCATTGCAAGTTCAAGGCCAGCATGGGCTACAAAGTGAGTTCAAGGCCAGCCAAAACTGCGTAGCAAAACCTTGTCTCAAAAAGACAACAACAAAAAAGTTTTGTATTTTACTAACTTCTTACATTTTCTATCATTAGGCTTTTGGTTATTTAAAAAACCCTGAATTTCAAGAGTTAAAGATTATTTAAAGTGTTAACTTGCAAAATGTTTTCAATAATCATTTATGATTGGTTAAATAAATATTATCTTTGTAATAGGTCAACGGAATTTTGAGCTGTAACTATGAAAAACTATTAGGTTCTCTTATGCTTCCTTTTATCTACTCTAAAGAATGTGTTCTCACCCTCTGTTCAAGGCTGTTTAGTAATGAGTAACTGTCTCCCTTTCCTCCCTAATCTAATTCCCCTATAAACATAGTCAGCTTAAGATGTATCTTGTAAAAAAAAAAAAAAAAAAAAAAAAGATGTATCTTGTAAAAATGGTTTGCTCAACAAGCCCCCCAACAGGCAAGTTGCTCATATCACTGAACTGTGAAAGACCTCTTAGTCATGTGACTTTCATTTTAAAAGCTCCTTGCTTCGTGGGCTAGGTGCCGATCCGTCTTCTGCATGAGAACTGACTGGCAGCCCTGAGCTCAGTAATAAAAGCTCTTATAAATTCCAATCTGGCTTCTGATCTGGTTGCTATTCTGAGAGACCCATAACATGTGGGGGCTCATCCAGGATCCCCTATACTGGGATCAATCTAAGGAGCCAGAGTTTTTGGAAACCATTTCCCCAGAGAGACTTTCTGGCCCCAGGGTGGTCTCTGAAAACTTACAAATTTTATCATTTGAACCGATGAGCCATCTGTAAGTTCTTTTTTTTTTTTTTTTTTTTTTTGGTGGAACCAGGGATTGAACTCAGATCCTTGCACTTGCCAGGAAAGCGCTTATTCCATTGAGCCATCTCCCTGGCTCCCCATCTGTAAGTTCTTACTGGTAAGACATCTATATCTATATCTGCTCTCTTGGGGTGCCCTTCTGGGAGTCTAGGAGGTGTTAGACATAATGATAGCCCCTGGACTTGACTCCCTCCGGAATGGTAGATCGGAGTCTCAGATCTGTTTTTGTTTCATTTTTGTGTTTTGGCCGATTGTCGTTTGTTTGTCTAATAACCATGTGTCAGTCTGCTTTGTTTCTGCTTTTGTTGCCCCTATAATGTGTTCTAAATCATTTTCAGGATCTCAGACAACAAGCCTCACCTTACTGGTGTTCTTTGCTTAAACTTTTTAAAAAATTTTTTAAATCATTTATTTATTTGGTACGGGGTCTCCCTATGCAGTTTGGACTCATAGTGATCCTCCTGTCTCAGCCTCCCCCATGCTGGGATTACAGGTATATGTCACCATATCCGGTTTTGTTGGCCAGCACAGTGTGCCCAGTTTCTAGAGCTGGTACAGCATGTAGTATCAGGGATCAAGCCCAGGTCCTTGCATTTGCTAGGCAAGTGCTTAGACTGACTAGCTAAGTCCCCAGCCCCTTACTTAAGCTTTTTGACTGTTGCGGTTTGCTATCTTCTCTTAGACAGTAGCACTAGGAAAAAGTAGTGTCAGAGCACTCCCTTGTGGACTTTGATATAAAATGCTATCAAATGAGTCTTATGAAATCTAGTTTATATTTAGGAAATATACATGCCTGTTAATAAATCACAAGATTTCATTTTCCAGCAGTTAAAAAGTAACTGGTGAGCAACCATTCTTAAAATTTGGAGCACAGGTTTCACTGGGATACTCTGGCCTGAGTGCCCCTCTACACTTTAGAGGGAATGTTGAGCCTATTTTATCTGAATTTCCATTCTAGTCCTATTTCCCTCTGCTGAGGAGGCAATCTTAGCTGGAAATATTTGTTAGTTGTATGCATACTATTCTTTTTTTTTTTTTTTTTTAACACTTTCCACAGTAAAATCTCTAATACAAAATATTTATCTAATAAATCAAGATCCTATTAAAAAGCATTCTTTTTTTTTTTTTTTTTTAGGTGAAGGATTTATTGGCTATCACAGGGGTAAAATTACATTTCTCCACAAAATGGTTGCTCAAATCGAGTCAAAGGGAAGGTATTGCACTGCTCACTTACACTGAGCCAAGAGGCAAGCATCGCACTGTTCACTTACAAACTCCCCAAACTGCCGCAACATGTCAAGATTCCTGACAGCAAAGATGCCCAACTGCTCCGGGTTCCTGAACAGCACGTGGCTGCAGGTGCTGATGGGTGCAGTCTCCACGCTGCCCTCAATGACTGCCCCTCAACACCAAGTGCTGCAGTCAGCTCATGTGGCCCAGTACTGGCCCAAATGGGAAGGACTGGGAGCTGGAGTCTTTGACCTCTCAGCACTCTCTCTGGGACTGCACCTCCTGGCACCTGTGGCCGCACAAGGGTTCACACTCACGGGGTGGGAGAGGTGGCCTTCATTGACAGTCAAGTGCTACAGCTGCATGCCTCGAGTCAGCAACTCAGTACTCATGTTCATGCCCAATCTTCTCCAGTGTCCTCTGCCCACTGCCAGCAAAGCTTCTACAGCCTGCTTGCAACCCCTGACTGTGCTGTTTGGATGGCTCTCACAAAGCGTTCTCCTTTTTTCTGATTCCTACTTGGTTTAACAGGCAGCTGGGCCTTCAGCACCTTGTCACAGCTGACAGTATTTTCTGAAGCTGTGGAGATGGTTTCATGCTCTGTAGCTGGATATTCCCTTGGATGGAAAAATCTTTCAAATAGAATTAAGGCCACTTGTGCCTCTCCCTGCAGACCACAAACGCTAAGTAACTGCAAGGGCAAAGCTCCTCACCCAAGGACAGAGGAGAGGAGCCTCAGAAACCAGGCCTGGCTGCCTTGGTCACCCCGGCACGCCTCAGCACCAGGCAAACTGGCCCCAAGCACTACAAACTGGCCCCCAGCATGGAACTGGCAGCAGTTCAGGTAGGACCTTCACCCCCAGCATCTGGGAACCACTCAGGAGTCAGTGTGGGATTCTCCTGTGGTGGTGAAGTCCAGGTGGCAACCGGAAGAGGCCGTAGTGCCTTCACACTGTAAAACCATTTAACATGGGCTCAAGCCAAACAGCACAACTTTGTGAAAGTCTAGAAATCCTGGCTGTCCTTGAGAACTGCTCAGTGATGAGAAGATGCACTGCCAGCTCTCCACACAAAGAGCTAAGGGTCTGTTGGGACCATCTCTCAAGGTGAAGCAGCCTGGGCTAACAGGATGAATGCCCTCATCTTCATGGCTCACTGGCTGTGAGACCCTGAGGAGTCTTTAATCTCACTGAACTCTAAATTCCTCACCTGAGATGTGAGGCTGCTGCTTCGCTCTCCTGAGTGACTGGGATGCACAGAAACCAGCCCAGTGTCATTCACAGAGCAGGAGCTGTTCCTAAGGAGGTCAGCAGAGGGATCCAGTAGTGGGAAGCCACCAGGCAAATACAGGCTCCACACACCAAGGGGCAACAAACATATTGGTCCCATTTGTCACCTACCCACAAGAGTCATGGACCCATGATGAAGGTACTAGCTAAGGAGAAAGGACCATGAGGAGCTAGATTTGGCCAGATGAAAGGCCTTGTAACAGCAGATTGTTCTCGGTTCCTCCTAATAGCTGGCTTGGCAGCTGGGAGCCTGCTCCTGGCCTGATCCCACAAACCTCTCCCATCCTAAGGGCCATGCTTCCAGTCCTCTGGTGTTAATATCCGGGCCCGGTTCTGTTCAAGTATTTGTAACATCTTCTCCATGTTGTGGTCAGCCTCAATCACCAGAACAGGGGCTGTCACAGGGAAGAGGCTGCCTGTGACCAGCGACTCCTCATAGAGTTGGTGAATGGCTTCAAGGTACTCCTCCATGCTAGACGAGGCACTGAGCAAAGTGCCAGCTGCATGAGGGAGTGAGGGCTTGCTCCAGCCGTCTGAGACTCACATTCCAGGGAAGATCCAGAGGGCACAGATCCAATCAGTCTTCAGGAGGTGGAACAGGCAAGGCCTAGCCTTGCCAGGGGGCAGCGGAATGACCTTCTCCTCTTTCTTACACCTCATCTTTAATCACTGGTGACAGGTCTCAGGAGTGGTCCGGAGATAAACTATCAGGTCAACAGAGACATTTATATTCTTCATAATCCAGTCAAACCATTCAGAGAGAATCACATAGTCCACTTCGGGCATCTTCCCACTTTTATAAAGGTTTTCTACAAAAACATATCTTGCACTATGAATCGACCTCTCCATCAGCCGTACTGGTGACACCTGAGGACGAGTGTGCTAGTCCAGCATGGTGAGCTGCACATAAGTCTGCAGTGTGAGGCCTCATTGGCTGGCATCACGGTACATCAGGCCCAGAGGATTGTGGCCACGAACGTTTCTCCACTTGGGCACAGGTTCCATTAACACCTCAACATCTGCTGTATTGGAGAAGAACTCCAGGCATGTCGTCTTCCCACTCGCAATATTGCCCTCAACACAGATCACTGATTTTTTCTCTTTTTCGTTTTCTCTATTTTTAACCAGAGGCCAGACGCTGGGCTGCGGTCCCGCGCCTGGAGCGGGGTTGGTGGAGCTCCCGGGACTCCCCCGCCCCACGCGGTGCAGCATGCGGGAGGCCCAGCGCCGCAGCGACCCCAGCAGCATGGCGCATCTCCTTCCCTCGCGAGTCCGGCCCCATACTATTCTTCTTGATCTTACTATTTGGCCATGAATTCATAACTGCTTTCTTGGTTTTGCCTCCTTCAGACTTAATGCTCTATGCCTATTCAAAATGAGAATACCTGGCATCTATCAGGGGCCTTTGGGTAGACCCTCTGTGGGATATCTTTGTCAATCACAGCTGCAAACCCCCTCGGCCAGAAGTAGCCAGAAAGATCTGCATCCTTTGTCTCCTCATAGCATTTCCAGAGCTATCTCTTCAGATGAGAGAATATTATAGAGACCCATATTAGGTAAAACAATTGTAGGTGTTCAGGAAGGCTTAAGCCCTCAAGGAAGCCTATGCAGAAGATGAGCTCACATCAGAACTGTGGCTGGAGGCGCTTCTGACGAGCTTTAGTAATGATGTCCAAATTTATGTACTTCCTAAGGGATAAACAGAAGCTTTAAATTGGTACCACCCTTTTGCAATTTCCTGTATAAACCATTACATCATTAGACTAAGAGTATGATTAAGATTATAGATTATTGGTCAAGGCCAACAATGTCAGCCATAAGCCCTTTCTACTAATGTATCAATTCTGCCTGAGCAATTATGCCTACAAATTTATTAGTGTAATAGGATAACTGAATTTTGTGCTATAACTGTGGGAAATTACTAGGAGGAACCTTGTGTCCTCACTAAAATGGCTTCCTGTTATCTACTCTGAAAATTAATGTGGCTCTTGTTATTTTCCTAGTGGGCACAGCTGGCAGGGACATCTAGCTCTTTGAGCATTGCTTCCTGGCTCAAGTGCAGATCCTTCAGCCTGCTAGTGTTGTACACAGATGATGTATTTTCACCCTGTTTCTTGTAAAAACAGCTTGCTTAACAGGTCCCATCTGGGGCAAGTTCCACTTATTGCTAAAAACTGTGAAAACCTCCTAGCCGTAAACAGCTTGTAGCTGTATCAACAAAGCTTGCTATAAAGACTGAGTTTAACTCTGCTTTGCTGTTGGTTGATGCCCCCCTGTATGGAGTGCAGCTGACCAGCCACTGGACTGGCTAAGAAAGGCTCACCAAATTCCAATCTGTTCTGGTCTCAGTCTCAATTTAATTCTAACCCAGTATAATTGCGTGATCACAGTTTTGACACAAGTTATATCAACCTCATGATTTTGTTTTATAAATCTTCTTTTCAGAGGTGGGGTCATTGGCAATCCATTTTTTACTTCCTCCTCTCTCCCAGGAGCAGTTCCTATTCTCCATTCCTTTTCCCCAATGAATTTTCCTACTCTTTACCTCTGTTGTTCCTTAGAATTCATTCTTTTACTCTGGGGAATATGAACTTGGTGTATCACACACCTAGCAGGTTATGAATTGCATTTATTTTGCTTGTTTCATTTGGAGGCCCTACACCATTCTTGGAAGCCTCAGTGAGATCATTGGAAGGAGGTAAGTATTTGCGTTTGGTTTTGGATTCTGGATTGTGACTTGTTTAGGAAATTAGAAACTGTCTTCCCAGTTTGTGAATTGCTCATGGCTTGAAATTTATGTCTTGCCTTGTTTACATGTTGTTTTTGTTAAAATGGTGACAAATTTAAATTGGGAACATGAGAAGATTATGATGTTCCTTTGAAGGGACATTTTACTTTGCAGGTGAGGTCTTGTATTCCTGCTTTGTATGTTTCCTTTGGACTTACTCATTGCAAATTTATTGATGATCCTTGCTTGACCTGTTAGACTTGTCAGACAGCAGTGCTACAGAAAAGTAATGTTAGCGCATTGCCTAGTGGACTTTGATATGAAATGCTTCAAAATGAGTCTTTTTATGAAATTAAGTTATTATTTATAAAATATGGATACCTACTAATAAATTATGGGACTCTATCTGCTTAAAAGAAAATAAGTTGGCAGCAGTTCTGAAAACTTGGAGGACAGGTTTTAGTGGGACTGACTGTTAACCCCCTCTACCCTCTAGAGGTAATATCAAGCCTACTTTGCCTGTTTTATTTCTGGTCCACTCCTAAGGAGGCAATGCTACTGCCCTACCTTCTCCTTTCCAGGCTAAGTGGGATGACTCACCGGCAAGTTGTCTCAAGAATGCACCAAAGCACAAGAAGAAAAGACTTCCTTTTTTCTGATCTCACTTCTGACCTTTCTGTGTCACTTTGTATTTACCTTTTCTGGAGGCATGTTTATGCTAAAAATTAGAGAGGAAGGAACACTGAATGATCTCAACCTTTTCCTCCAATTCATCAACTAAGAATCTTTAAGTCAAGACCATATGAAATAAGTGTTTGCTAACATCAAAGATAAGAAAGTCATCTCAGAGAAGGACCATTGGTGGGCCTTTCTTTGGCTGCTTCTGTGGTTTTGCAGTCTTACTGTGCATTCTATCTGGTACCCTGGGGAAGTAGGGCAACCAGTTGGCCTACAGGAATCCAATATCAATGGTCAGGCCAAAGGGTTCAATCCACTCTTCAGGGTCAACAATCCAGGATTATCTGAATCGACCCAGCCTACCTGAGAAGAAGTGAAAGATCAACTAGAAAAGAAAAAGAAAGGCTATAAGGCTTTGGCTGAATTTAAAGAAAAAAAAATGAATAAGAATTGGAAGAAAGAACTAGAAAAGGACAAGGAGAAATTATTAAGTAGAAATGAGAGCTCATAAAAAAAAAAAAAACCCAAACCAGAATGTTATGGTTTCTGTCTAGTTGTCCCCCCGAAGCCTCATGCATCATGGGGCGGCTTCTGAAGTTTGTGATTGATTATTGTGGGTATATGGACAGGTAATTTGCATTACAATGCAAGGAGGGGAGAGAGGCTAGCTAGCTGCCTGAGCTGCTGTCATTCCCTTTGTTCTTTTGCTCTTTGCTGTCACTATGAAAGTTTGCTCTGACATGTGCCACTCTACCTTGGAGCCAGCTGAGTATGGACTGAAACCTCCAATAACTGTGAGCTAAATAAATGTTTTCTTCCTTCATTTTGGGTGTCAGGTATTTGTCCCAGTAACAAGCAAAGAGTAACTGAGACAGAATTTGATACCAGGAGAGGGGTCATTGCGGTGGCTAAACCTGGCCATGTGGATTATGAGCTTTTGGGAATGGCTCAAAAAAGAGATTAGGAAAAATTTGGAGATTTCACCCACAAGAGAAGGGCTGAAACAGCTTCAGCTATTCTGTATGGAAGATTCTGGTCAGAGCTCAGAAGACCAGAAGGCTGATAGAAATCCTGCCTGTAAAACCAGCCTGTGGAGGTTTCTGCTGGGAAGAAGAAGTGCATTGGTTGTTGGACTCCAGAAAATGTGTGTTTTGGCTTGGCAGAAAGTTTGTCTGCATTTTGCTCATGTCAAGAGGCTTTTTTTTTTTTTTTTTTTTTTTTTTTAACGCCTAATGCCCTCAAGGCATGACTTTTTTTTTTTGGAACCGGGGATTGAACTCAGGCCCTTGCACTTGCCAAGGAAGCACTTATTCCACTGAGCCATCTCCCTGGCCCCAAGAGGCTTTTCTTGAAACCAAGATTAAAGCACACTGATTCATTGTTCAAAAGAAGTGTCAAAGCTGCCAGATATTGAGGAAGTGGCATAGCTATTGTTGGGAGCTTTTAGTCAGATTTATGTTGAGAATCAAGAGCAAGTAACCCAGCAGGATGATTTAAAATGTTGTGAGTTTGGCCAGAAAGAAAGCTCCATTAAGGCTGTGGAATGCAAAGATAGAGCTGAGAGGATCTCCATTGCCCATAAGAAACAAGAGAATGGAAAGGATGGCCTGAGGGCATTACAGGAGGTGGCAGGTCTCCACCCTTTACAGCCTCAGAATTGCAAAGGTCAGGGACTTTGCCTTGAGGGGAATGCTGCAGAGGCCCATGTTCCAGAATGGCAGCTGTAGCCACATCAGGTTCCAGAATGGCGCTGGCATGGAGAATTTACTCCTCAGAATCAGGGACAGAGTGCAGCCCCTTTAGCCAAGAGAGAAGGAAGCCGGGCTACTAGTCCAGCTGGCAGCAGATCTTTGTATCATCCGTGTGGTATTGGTTTTAGGCATTTGCAGAATGCAAGAGTTCTGAGATTAAGGCTTCCACCTAGATTTCAGAAGGCCTGGGAGGCCAGGCAGTGTGCCCCTGAGAGAGCAGTGTGTAATGCTGTGAGAACCCTATTCAGTGGAAACCCCAAAAGTTTGGAAGAGCCAAAAATGTGGATCATCTAAAGAGAAGCTGCAAGGAACAAAGCAGGCCTAGAGATAAACTGTGGGGACAACCACTAAAAGTGCTATAGGGGCAAAGCCATGTAAGGCTTTTGGAGCTCACAGCTTACCACAGATTGCATTAGGTTTCCACATGGAACTACAGGACTTAATGTTTGCCCTGCTGGATTTTGGACTTGCTTTGGTCCCAAAGCAAGGTATCCTACTGTGTGATACCCAATGCTTAGTATCCTGCTGTGTGCACCTTTTGCAATGGTAATGTTTATCTTGTACCATTGAATGTTGGAAGCCCCTGTACAAGGGCTCACAGCTAGGAGTTTGCCTTGCATCTTGGAAGAGACTTGTGACTTTGACTTTTCAGTAATGCTGAAAACTTTAGGGCTTTGGCAAGGCTTTTTCTTTTTCCATTTTTTTTTTTTTTTTTTTTTTTTTCTGGAACCAGGGATTGAACTCAGTGGAAATTCTTAGAGATGAACTAAAATACATTTTCCATAAAGGGATGTACATGAGTCTTTGGGGGTCCAGGGGCAGAATGTAATGGTTTGTGTCTAGTTGTCCCCCCTCCCCCCAAAGCCTCATGTAATTATGGGATGGCTCCTGGAGTTTGTGATTGACTATTGTGGGTATGGATGCTGCATTTGCCCTGGAGCAGGTAATTTGCATTACAAGGTAAGGTGGGGAGAGAGGCTAGCTAGCTGCCTGAGCTGCTGCCACTCCCTTTGCTGTCCTGCTCTTTGATGCTACCATGAAAGTTTGCTCTCTGCCATGTACCACTCTGCCTTGGAGCCAGCTGAGTATGAAATGAAACCTCCAGTAATTGAGCTTAATAAATTTTTCCTTCCTTCATTTTGGATGTTGGATATTTGTCCCAGAAATGAGAGAAGAGTAACTGAGACACAGAGAAAGAAGAAAGAAAAAAAGATTCTGGAATCTGTTATTCATCTTCTTAGTCAAGCTCTGATTCTTCCAGAAGTTCTGCAGACTCTGAGGATGAGGAAAAGAAGCAAACAAAATGGGGAAAGTAAAAGAACTGTTCACATAAATCTTCTGAAAGCTCCCCATCAGAAACTGAGTCAGACAGAAAGGATAGTTTAGAAAAGAAAAGGAAGTTAAAGGATGCAACTGAGAAAGAAAAGGACATTAAAGGACTTACTAAAAAAAAGAGGGAGTGCTTGTGGGTTAGCTCGGTTGTTTAAAACATCTCCTTGAGCAAACTCCGCCAGGCACAGGGGACCGCAGTTTGATGCCCAATTCCAAAAGCCACACCAGACTGGCCTTTAAGGCAGCCTGAGCTAGCAAAAAAACCCAAAAACAAACAAACAAACAAAAAAAAACCAAAGATGTATCCTGAGGGTAAACCTTCATCTGAGTCCTTGACAGAATCAGATTACACTGAGGTGTATAAGCAAAGGAGAAAAGCAGTGAAGAACAAGAAAAAAGCAACAGAAAAAAAGAAGCGTAAGAAACACAGTAAGAAGAAAAAGGTTGCTAGTTGAAGTCCTGAGTCACCATAACATTAACAGAAACCAGGATTCCCCTATGAAGAAAGTGCAATGTCTATGGAAATTTCAACTGTGAAAATTATCATATATTTACTGAAATGGCTGAATTTTCTTGTTTTTAGAATTGTTCCTGGCCCTTTATGTCAGAAAAAGTTTGATTTAAATATATATGATGATTACTGTTGCTTCTTCATTAAAAAAAAAAAAAAAAGAATTGTTCCTGGACTATTCAACAGCCAGTCCAATGCTGCTATGTGAAAGGGCCATAACTGTTGCTGCTTGAACATCAACCTTTTCTCCTCTACCATTTGATAACCTAGGAGATAACACACTGCAGTCACACTTGTGGTTAAAATATTCGGAAAGAAAGCTAATATTTTTTGATTAGAAGAATCTAGTGATAAATCAATATAAATGAATCTGGATACATCTTTAAGATGTAATCAGAAATGGCCAGATGACTCTAGTTAAATTTTTTAACGTAGGGATTACATTAATATTTTGAAATACTTACTCTGTAGAGAGTGTATTTTAATTTCCCCAACTTCTATACTTATTTACCTCAGGAATGGGCTTTTAGGGTGGAGGGAGGAATAGTGTTGAATTAGCTAGCAGAATAGTGTGCCTTTGAGCCTCACACCTCCTACTTTTGTGGACACAGTAGCTGCGCTTCCTGGGGAGGTCAGAGCAGGGTAGGAGCTGTCTTGCCCTTTATTGAGTTTAATGACATCTGTGGAATTTGTCATAAGCTGTTTTGAGTGAACCAGAGAAACAGCCCTTTGCAGCATGAGAAAGCCCCAAAGCTCTGACTTTATCTCCACATCAGCAATAACTGAATGCTTTTTACCTTTGGAATGTATTATGCCATTTGAATGATTTTTTTTTTTTTTTTTTTTTTTTTTTTTTTTTTTTTTTGCGGAACCAGGGATTGAACTCAGGCCCTTGCGCTTGCCAAGCAAGCGCTTATTCTACTGAACCATCTCCCTGGCCCCTTGAATGAATTTTTGACTATATTTTGGCTTTGGAGAGGAATTGTTTCATATAACACGGATACTTTTTGAACCTAATAGCTAAAGATTTTAAAATATGTGTTTTATACTGTTAAGTTTTAACCAATCAGGAAAATTTTATATAACCAATGATAGTTTATTTTTTTGTATGAATGTTTAGGCTGCAATGTCTAGCTTTTGTTAACTCTTTATTCTTACTATCTAAAGTTCATTATTATATTTAATGGCACACTTGTCAAGATGTTTAGTATGCAAAAAGCAGGTCTTGAGCTTTTGTTTTTAAAATTGAAGTTTTTGGGTTTTTGTGTTTGTTTTTTTTTTTTTTCTTTTTTTTGTGGTACCAGGGATCCATCTCACAACCTTGAGCTTGCCAGACAGGTGCTTATGCCACTGAGTTATCTCCCTGACCCTTTGTTTTCATATTGAAGGTAAGACTTATAACCAAGTTGAGTGGCAGGCCTGCTATGCTGTATCTTATAACTTGAAGCTATTGCCAGAATCTTAGTGTTTGGCATCTTTGTATATTCATAACAGATTTTGATAAGTTAAATTTAAGAATTGTATTACTGCTCTTTTTCATTTCTTTTTTTTTCTTTTGTATTTTTAGGAAAGATCTACAGGGTGTTCAGGGTCTCACTACTAGATCGGACTCATAGTGATCCACCTGTCTACAGCCTCCCAAGAGCTGGGATTATAGACACGCACCACCATGCCCAGTCTCAACTGCATCTCAGCATGCCCTGGGGGCAGGGCTGACACAGTAGGCCCCTGACTATTCATCAGGAGAAAGAGGATAAACCCTCTGTCCTCTGAGATAATTTATAAATGGCACTGCTAAAACATAAATTCCTAGGTCCTGATTCTATAGGTCAGATTTTTAAAAAAATGTATTGGGTTGTTTTAGGGTCTCACTACACAGCTTGGACTCAAGTGATCCTGTTTTCAGCCTCCCCAGCTCTGGGATTATAGGTGTACACCACTCTATCGGACTCTGTGGCCAGCTCAGCCTGCCCTGGGGGCGTGGCTGGTGAGGCATGTGGTGCCAGGGATCAAACTCCGGTCTCCGTGTATGCCTAAACTTGCCTAAGCAGGTGCTTTAGTCTGCTGAGCTATCTTGCAGGCCCTGCCAGCTCATTCTTAAAGACAAGTTTATTGTAGTCAGCCTCAGGCACTAGGAAAAAGCTACAAAGGTTAGTTTGTGTTCCAGACAGCTCACTTGATGCTTCACTGAGAATTGCCTCCTCAGTATTTTATGATTGGGGCCAGGTCAAAATGAGAAAACCAAGAGACCAAGAAAAAAATGTCTACCTTGGTTGGAGCCTTAAAAGGATTAGATCCTAAGTCTGACTCTTAGAGCTCCAAGAAGTACTCAATGACTAAACTCACCTGAGACCACTCCAGAAAGGCAGGCCACCGTAGGGTGATAAGAACTGTCAGGACTACAGCCCAATGAGCCATACTCTGATCGCAAAGGTAACCACTGGAAGTCAGATTTCTCACTGAGATGGAGGGCCCAGGGATTCCACCCACCTTATCTACTGAAACACCACTAAAGGGTCCTGGGCCACTCTCTGCCTCCTCCCTCTGGCCACACTGTCATCTCCACAGAGGAGCTTTAGGGAATCATGATTATAGAGAACAAGAAAGTAGCCTATTCCTGAACATGACACATGCCCCTTGGTCCTTCTTTAGGACCCCCACCTTCCTTCTAGCCATTATATTTCAGTAACAATCACTGGAGAGGAGTTAACTCACTACTTGTCACAACTCTTAGGCTGCTACTGGGAAGATTTTCTCTTCACTCATTTCTTTTTAATTATGTCTGAGGGGCCAGGGAGATGGCTCAGTGGAATAAGTGCTTCCCTGGCAAGCACAAGGTTATGAGTTCAAACCCTGGTTCCACCAAAAAAAAAATTAAAAAAAAAATAGATTTAATTATGCCTGAAAGTCTAGTTCCCTACAGGGAGGAGATATCCTGTGTGAATACTATGACATACATACACCCAAAGTTAGCTATACTGCCTTTCCCTTGTGGAGAATAAAATAAATCTTCAAGTATGAGCAAGTAAAGGTGGAATAGGAAACAGTAATAAGTGCTGTCCAGGGTGAGTACATCTCAAATATCCTTTTCGTCACTGCACACACTACCCTCTCAGGCCTTGAGTTAAGAGGGGACTGTTTCCTATATTTGACAACTTAAGGACACAAGGTCTACCCAAACACTGTGCCACTGAAATGCTTTGATCTTGAGAGTTCAAAGCTCCACGTGGAGGTCGGCACAGAACATTAGATGGGTAAAGGAGGCAATAGTGCCAATCAAGCCGGTGTACCTAATCTGTACACTTTCCTCTCAGATCCTGAAAGATGCTGGTTGGTTTCAGTGTTGGATTTCAAAGGTGCCTTCTTCTGTATTCCTTTACATAATTTCCAGTTTCTTTTTGCCTTTGAAAGTCCTCATGAGCAGGCTTTTACATGACTTGGACTGTACTTCCTCAAGGAGGCAGACACAGTCCTCATCTTTTTGGGCAAGTGCTGTCCCACGACTAGCATGCTTTGAATTTTCCCTACTCATGGTCTTGCACTATTTACATGGTGCACTGTTACGCACCCCCTCAGAGGAGCTCTCTAGCCAAGGCACCCGTGCTCTGCTGTTTTCTAGCAGACAGCAGTTATAAGGTCTCTGGATTTAAGGAAAGCTTTTGCAGCATCAAAGCAAAATACTTGGAGCTTGTCATATCTGAGGGAACCCTCAGGCTGAGGGAAGATGGAATTAAACCAGTACTTTTCTTTAACCAGCTCAAGACCCTAAAACATAAGGGGATTCCTAGAACTACTGGCTTTTGTTGCCTTTTGAGAACAGAGTATGCTGAGATTCCACAATCCCTTTATCAACTTCTAATAGAAGCCCACGATTGGGGACATAGATTAGTGGCATATGTGCCGTCTGGCAAGCACAAAGTCCTGAGTTCAAGCCCCAGCGCAAAAAAAAAAAAAAAAAAAAAAAAAAAAAAGATAAGACAATGCTACATCAGATCCTAAAATTCCCGGACTTAACTTCTTAGCCTCTTGTAGGAGGCTATTACTGGCTCTTCCTAGTGGAAACATTTGGTATTAGTCTTGTTGATCTTATTATTTGGCCTATACATACTTGTTTTTTGGGCCTTGTCTCCTCCAGACTTAAAGCTGCATGTCTAACTGTGATGCAGTAAATGAGGCCACAGGTGAAGGCGGAGGCGCAGTGGGAGCTGTGCTGTGACAGGCTGCCTGGGACCACCAGAAGCTGGAAGAGGGAATCGATCCTTCCCTGGAGGTTTGGAGGGATTGTAGCCCTGCTGACCCTCCATTTCAGACTTCTAGCCTCCAAAACTGAGATAAAATAAATTTTTCTTAAAAAAAAAAAAAAGCTGTATGTCTACCCACCTAAGACATGAACTCCCAGTATCTATGAAGGCCCTTAGACCCTCTGACTGCCAATTAAAATTACAACTCCAGGGGCTGGGGAGATAGCTCAGTAGAGTAAGTGCTTGCCTGGCAAGCGCAAGGGCCTGAGTTCAATCCCCAGTTCTGCAAAAAAATAAAAAATCAATTACAACTCCCTTTGGCCAGAACAGTCTCTGCCCCTTGATTTATCATAGTAGTTAGGGTTACCTCTTCAGAAGAAACAGTATTACAGCTTGCTCAGTTAGGGAGAAATATTGTAGGCAGTCAGACAGGGTTAGGCCTTGATGAGTCAATACAAAAGATACAAACTATTACAATCATGGTTGAAGATGCATCTGTTGGAGGCCAAGCCTCAAGATAAAGAC
Organism: Octodon degus; assembly: GCF_000260255.1. NCBI lineage: Eukaryota > Metazoa > Chordata > Mammalia > Rodentia > Octodontidae > Octodon > Octodon degus. The sequence goes on along the minus strand of NW_004524666.1, from coordinate 10,217,119 downwards.
AGAATGAAAA
>NW_004524666.1:10200174-10217009 GCF_000260255.1 Octodon degus | reverse complement strand
TGGGGAGATGGCTCAGTGGAATAAGTGCTTCTCTGGCAAGCACAAGGGCCTGAGTTCAATCCCCGGTTCCGCAAAAAAAAAAAAAAAAGACAGAATGACAAGGACTGCATGCCTCCCCAAGGGATAAGTGGTAACACATGGTCCAAAAAACCTAGATACTTTTCAGTCACCTCGGGGTAAACAAGACTGCCCAGGCCCGCCGCTTCCCAAAAAGCTCTGTAAGGTCCACCCCTTCCGGAAAAGCTCTATTCTTCCTATGTACACTTGGTACATGACTTGCTTCCCCATCTGAACATTAAGTAGCTATAATTGCAACCTTATTGGTTGATCACAGTTCTGTTCTGTATTGCACCCGCCTCGTGATTTACCTGCATAAATACCCCCCAGATAGTGGGCCTACTGGCAACCCACTTGGAGCCCCTCCTACCTCTCAGGGGCTGTATCTTTCCCTCTAATAAACATTTCCTATGCTTAACTCTCCCTTGTTCCTTAGAATTCATTCTTTGATTTGGGGTGGGGGAGACAGGACTTTGGCATTACCTGACACTTAGCAGGTTGGTAGTTATACTCCAATATCACACACACACACACACACACAGAGCTATATGCAGGATAAATGGAGCAATATCTCCCAAAATATGGGATAAAATCCCACCAAAAGCTGCAGTCATGCTATTGTGTTACTGACTTGTTTACTCACTGGAGGGCAATAGCTGGAATAAGATGGCAAGACCCGAACAGTACCTGTGCCTCTGTGACACAAGCTTACGGCTTTGGTTGTCTACAGAATACACAGGAAGTGCAATTAGAGCACTCTAGGGTCTAAGGGCACTGGTTTAAAACCACAGTTCACCCCACTAACACCTCAATCCTGGCCACTATGTATCACATCAATTTTCTAATGGTATGATCATTTGGAGTTGAAAGTATAATGGAACACACTGAACCTCTTACTGTATGGAAACAGCTCTAAATGACACTGCAGAACATATTTCATTATTAACTTCCAAAATAAAAATGGTACATTGTCCTGTGCCCTGCCACTGTCACCACCATGCCCAAGAGAAAGGCTGAAGGGGTCACTGTGATAAAGCTAAGGTGAAGAATGAACCACAGAGATCTGCAAGGTTGTCTGCTAAACCAGCTCCTATGAGTCAAGAGCCCAAGCCTAAAAAGGCCCCTCCATAGAAAGGAGAGAAGGTACTCAACAGGAGAAAGGGAAAGGCTGAGGCCAGCAAGATGGGAATAATCCTGCAGATAATGGAGATGCCCAACCAGACCAGGCATAAAAAGCTGAAGGTGCTGGAGATGCCAAGTGTGTGTGTACTTCTGGTGACTGTACAGTTTGAAGTATTTTTACCAAGTTTTTTTTTTGTGGAACCGGGGATTGAACTCAGGCCCTTGGGCTTGCCAGGGAAGTGGTTATTCCACTGAGCCATCTCCCCAGCCCCAACCAAGTTTTTTTAAATGCAGAATTTTTACTTCTTATTAAGCTATGTTGTTAGCACACAGAACATTTCATTGCTTTGCTGGGAAGAAGCATATGTCAGTAGTACAATGTCTCCAAAGCTGGATTAACATGGTGAAAACATCTTTCCTTGCTAGTTTTGAGACTTCCTCCTGGCTCCCAGGTGGATTCCCTGATGTTGACACATGTGACCACCTTGGCATAAAGGCCTTCTGGTACAGGACAGCTCCCAGTTCATCTTATGTCCTCCTTTCCTCTGCCACCAGCGTAGGTTTAACTCCCTTGAGCCCAGAGACCTACTGGAATCTGATTCCCAAAACTGATGTTACCAGTGTGTCAGGCAATTTGGACTCACAGTAATGTTGAGATGGTGTCCCCCAAGAGTAACTGATTTTTTTTTTCCTAGATTGTGAATCTTCAGATTGATAATTCTGCCACTTTCATTTCCTGAAAGTCAGGGTCATCTTGTGAAGTTGTTAAACATTTTAAACATGAAAAGTCAACCCTCACTCTAAACTTTCCCTACTTCAGAGCCTCAAATGAAGACTTCATTGGTTTTATAGTGGCTTTCCAATTTTTGGTAGTCCACCCAAAAAGGGAGTTTGAAGGTTGTATACTGTTAACAATTGTGTGCCCATGTCCTGCCTGTGATCTGTGATTGATATATATATATATATATATATATATATATATAGATAGATAGAGAGAGAGAGAGAGAGAGAGAGAGAGAGAGAGAGAGAGAGAGATGTTGTTTTTTGTGGGCTCAAGCTGCCTTAAGGGCAGGTCTGGTAATGCAAGTAGAGGTGAGGATCAAACTGTAATATCCTGCACCTGACTGCATTTGCATGGGCAGTCACTTAAACAACTGAGCTAACTACCATGATTATTTATGAAAAGAATCTTTAATAAAGCTGGATACAGGGCTGGTGAGATGGCTCAGTGGTCTAAAGCACCTACTTAGAACAAGCTTAGCAAAGCACAGGGACCGCGGTTCAATCCCCAGCACCACATGCCAGCCAGCCCCGCCCCCTGGTGGGCTGAGCTGGCCACACACACACACACACACACAAATAAATAAATTTAAAAAAAAAAGCTGGATACAGTCTGGCTTGGGAAAGTAAAAATATGAATGTAAGATTTCTTTGGCAGAACCGGGGATTGAACTCAGGCCCTTGCCATTGCCATGTTTATTCTACTGAGCCATCTCCCTGGCCTTGGGAAAATAAAAAATAAAAATGGTACATCATTCCACAAAACTGGATGGCTCTAGATATTCTAATAGCAGCACAGGGCAGATGGTGTCACCAAAAGATTGTTGTATGTACACTCTTGACAGCATAGCAAGGGCCAGTGAGATAGCTCAGCAGACTAAGCATTTGCTTAGATAAGCGCAGGGGCCAGGGTTTGATTCTTGGCACTACCAGCCAAGCCCTCGGGCATGCTGAGCTAGGGATGGAGTCCAGGTGTGGTGGCGCACACCTATAATCCCAGCACTAGGGAGGCTGAAAACAGAAGGATCACCATAAGTCTGAGCTACACAGTGAGACCCTGCACCAAAAAACCCAAACAAAAAAACCACTGTAAATCTTTTACACTACTCACATATAATTACAATGTCAGACTCTAAAGTTTTTAACATGTTCAAGACCTGGCTGTAATTCATGTCTTTACTGCCATGTAGCTCTGATATGAATTCCACTTCTGATGTTAAATAACCAACCACAAATGGTTAAAAGTTGGATAGGACACATTAATGATTAGCTAGCATCTTGGCTTTCTGAAACAACCTGATAGAACATTCTCATCTTCCTGGCTATGATACTACACACCACAATTCTTTGTTTCATGACCGTTGTGGGATTATATCTCATACACCCTTCTGTTCTGTTTGAAATGTTCTGTGTGCTAACAACATAGCTTAAAAAGTAAAAATTCTGCATTTTTAAAACCTTGATAAAAATACTTCATCAAAAGGTGATGATTCTTTCACACACACAGAACCTAATATTCCTGTCTCCACTAGATCAAACAGGACAGAACTTACAGTCCTTGGTTAGGCAGAATCAATGCCCTTCCTCAGCCTGAAGCAGTTACAAGAATTTGGGAGGGTCAGTCCTCCTGCACCCCCATAAGAATAAGGGACAAAAGTCGAGTTTAAGAAATTAATTTAGGTAGTAAGGTAGTAAGGAGACAAGGAAATTGAGTTTTTAAAATTACACTAACTGCAGGTTCCTGACAAGAGCTACTCAAGACTTTTTCCTTCTAGGAAACAAACAAACCCTAGATGTCTTAAAGACAATAATCCTGTAAACCCAGGATCTGAATCTGTCCTTTTAAAATAAGCCCATAAATCTGGGCAGTGTACCTTCCTTCCCACCTATAAATCATGCTTCTTCCACCCCCAAGGAAGCAGCTGGTGGGTGGCATCTCAATTTCAAACAGAAACAGATGGCTGGGCCCAGGCCACCCATATTGAAGATTTGTTCATTAATGTACCCCCTTCCATCTCAAGGCATCTCACTGCTCTGAGCACCTACTCTATACTCTATCTTACACCTCTAGTCAGCCCTTCTTGTGGGACTTTACTGACCTGTCCTGAAAACTTTCCACGATGGGCATCAAGGAACTTATAAACTTATTCTGCAAAGGTGGGATAAGTTCCTTATTTTTAGCCCAAGGGAACCCCAGACCCATGCAGGTAATAATTTTCATTTGGAAAGAAAAAAAAAGTCAGGTATGTTCAGCCACATTAAACCCCTAGATAACACATTCAAGTATGGCTATAAAATGAAAACTGCTTCAGATAAAAGGCTGTTCAGTTCTTTGATAAAATACATAATCATTCATAAAAGGATGCATGAGGGCAAGCGCAGGGACCAGCATTGGATCCTCAGTCCTGCCTGCTGCACTGGCCCTGCTTCCAAGGCCCACTGAGCTGGCGACAGAGTGCAGGCGTGTAATCCCAGTGCTGAGGAGGCTGAAAACAAGATCACCATGAATCCAACCTGCGTTGAGAGACCCTGTAACAAACACACAAAATGGAAAAAAAAAAAAGGATGAGGGATATTAGCATTCTTATTTTCCTAGGGAGAACAGCCCCCACCTTGAAAAGAACAGTGAGAAATACAAGGGAAAATGCTCATGAGAGAAGGGAGAGGACACAGGTGAGCGGAGGCTCCAGCTTTTGCTCTGTACCTCTCCAGAGACTGTTTTCAGCAATATGCTATCTGACGTCCGACAGCCGAGTGAGCTCAAAGCGCCTGCTTGCACAGGCACAAAGGCAGGACACAGAAACATAACTGCACTTCCAGACCACATAAAGTATGGTTTACATAGCCAAGGCTTCTTTCCAACAGATCTGGCTTCACTGAATAAATGAACCTCTTTCCAACTCAATCAAGAAACCTAAATTTACCACCTACAAAAACAAGTGTGTGATGCCAGCAGGAGAAAGTAGAATGTGGCTGCCATTTCCCTAGGCAGATGATCTTAAAGAAAGCTTTCACACAAGGCAAGGGCGAGGCTAGGGAGATAGTTCAGTGGAAAAAATGTCTGCCTGGCAAGCACATGGTCCTGAGTTCAATCCCCGGTACCAAAAAAAAAAAAAAAAAAAAAAAAAAAAGATGACCAATATTAAGGCTATCAACGTATTACATTGGAAGAATATTAGAAAACATCTATCACACAGGGCAAGGATCTAGCATGCAGTCTTTCTGCTGAGGGCCAGTTGGTTCCTTAAAGTGCTCTGTGCCTTAAAACTTACCTACTCTTTCTCATTTATACTGCATCAAAGATTCCTTCCTCTCAGCAAAGGGCCATGGAGATGCACATACAGCAGAGCCTTTTGTCATTCTTAAGTGGTATGGGGATGGAGCCCAGGGCCTTGCACATAGTGGGCAAGTGCTCTACACTGAGCTCCATATCAAGGCCAGGGTGTCTTTAAATAATCAGTAATAAGGCAATGTGTCAATGACCAGGAACGGCACATCTATCTCAGAGGTCTACAATTTAAAACACAAAGCTTAAAATCTCAATTTTCTTAACTAGTAGGACTCAGGCAATAACTGAGAAGCAAAAAATAAAAGTTGGGTATAGATGCACCTGGAAGTGAGGACTAATTCTTGAATGGCTCACACAGAGGTCTGTGTGGGTCCCTGGAGTCACCTCTGCCCTGCATGGCTTTTCTCCCTTTATCTAATCACTAACCACCCAAAATGTGATGAGACCACCAGTGGTAGTGCAAATCTTCCTCCTCCCCTCACACAGCAAGAGAGAAGTCTGGGAGTGTTGGGACATTACAGCAGGAGGATGTGAAAATGGCTCAGAAGAAGCTGACAAAGCAAGTAGCAAGCTTACGTTAAACTGGTACACTACTGTGACAAAGTTCTATATTAAGTGCTATAAAAATATACAATAAATTCTTTTAAGAAATGGAATTGCATTGAAGCTTGATGATTCCTTACAGTAAATAGATTACAATAAAACTGTAGTTGTTGGTTAAGTTCTATTAATTGTTTTTAATTCTTTTTGACTTTTTCTCCTGGTCATCTGTTAGCCGTTCTGCAGGTCGCTTCTTCAATCCCTTCATTTTCCTAGTTTGTAGTTTGCTTAGGTCTTGTTTCTGCATATGAATCCTTCCATAAGTTGTACCAAAAGTATCCTGAGACATATTTTTCTTCTTCTTTGGCTATAAAACAAGGGTGGGGTGGTAATATTTTTATATACATATATATTTAACCACATGTCTAGTATATTAACTAGTAAACCAGTTATATACACCTCTTATGATTAGTGAGAACCCTCCTCCATGACAAAGAGGTAGCCCTATACATCCACCTCCTCAAACCTAGGTAAGCATAAAAATCTCCATATCCTCCCTTCCCCCTGCCCCCCTGAGTGCTGGGATTATAAACCACCATACCCAGAGTCCCAGGCAATGGCCAAATTTACATACTTCCCTAAGGGTTAAAGTTTGAGATTACTGATACCACCTTTTTGAGATTTCCTACAGAAATAAATCATAATCTCATTAAGGACTGGACAGCCTCCCTCACCCTAAAATTAAAACTACTAAGACTAAAACCAAGACTAAAACTGTATGTTGACCAAAGTTAATGATGTCATCCATATGCACTTGCTAATAATGGATTAATTGTGGCCAGTGGCTATACTTGTAATCTTTTCACATGACTACAGTTTTGACCCATGTTGTACCTACCTTATCATTTTCTCAGTGAAGTGGGCTGCTGCCAACACTTTCGGGACCTATTCTGTCTTTCAGGAGCTATTCTTATTCTCCAATAATTTTCCTTCACTTAATCTCCCTTGTTCCCTAGAATTCATTCCTTGACTTTGGAGAACCTGACATCCAGCAGGTTGGGAGTTAACTTTTAATTTTTTGGTTCTATGTTGTATTTGTGGTACTGGGATTGAACTCAGGGCCTTGTGAAGGCTTGACAAGCACTCTATAACTGAGCTACATCCCCAGCCTAGGGAGTTACATTATTCTCCAATATCAATTCCAGCACTCAGTGAGGCAGGAAGTTGGGCAACTGAAGGCTAGTTTAGGTTAAATAATGAAAGATCACAAAAATCTTGAAATGTAATTGATGCACATATGCTTTACACATAATGCTCTAAATCTCCAGTCTTCACAATGCCCAGAACAATTCTTTTTGCTGAAAATATCAGTCCTGGCTACCAGAAAGTTCTCACCAAACCTGATGCCTTTTTATTATCCTTTATGGTTGGCTCATTTGGTTCTTTTTCCTTTTCTGGCTGTGAGAGTCTAGTTTCATCTATTCTATTGATCTCTATGTACATCCTTTAAATATGACAAGAGTCAAAGGTCATTTACCTTGAGAGCTTTTGGCATTTTCATAGATAACTTATAAAGGTCATCTGAAGCCAGGTGTGTCCTCCTCAGAACCAGGTCCAACGAAGGTCCCATCTCTTCCAACTCAATTCGTGGCGTTCTGCAACCAGATTTCTTCAAGAGCAACCTTTATGGGGAGTTAAAAAAAAAAAAAAAAAAAAGAGAGAGAGAGAGATATGATATTTTGTATTTTATAAAGTGCTCCCTCTTGGGATCATCTAGCTTGGGTCTGGGCTGTCTGCCTCCTTAGACTACAAGTGACTGCACAGACATGCCCTGAGTTGGACAGCACCACACAACTATAGACCCCAGAGGATAGCTACAGACTTGAAATCACAAAGAACTATCTTTCTCTTGTTTATGTCTTTTATGAGTGTTGTTAGTTTTGTTTTCATTCTTGTTTTTATATTTGTCATCCTTCTTTCCTTAATGTCTTTTTTACCAGTTTCCCAAAACTTGAGTAATCTTTGCCTTTTAGCCTTGCTTCTAATTTTTCTCTTTGTATTTGTCTACTTTCTCCACCGTGTAGAGTCATCCTACTGAACAGTTATTTACTGTCAGTATTTTTCTGGTTTTACTGATTTTGAGACCAAGCCTTGCTATGTAGTGTAGGCTGGCCTAGATCTCACTTGTGCAGCCTCAGCTGGCCTCAAACTCATGGAAATCCTCTTGCCTTCGCCTCCCAAGTGCTGGGATTACTGGTGTGCACAACTATGTCCAAGCTTGATTTGTTTTAGATTTTGTTACGTAACCAGGAATCTTGTGCTTATGGTTAAAGTTACTGCACAGTTAACACAGTCTGGAACACCTCTCTGAAAAGTAGTCGTCTCCCAAAGAGTTCGTGATACTAAAAATAAGCTACCTGCTACAAGCAATTTATCAACTGCTTATCAGTGCAGAAAACTAAAACAGAAAATGGAAAACATGGAAACAAGATATAACCCCAGACCTCCAGTTCACTCAAGGCCAAGTCCAGGGGACATTGAGGTAGAAGAAATCGAAAGCCAACCAATGCACTTTTAAAAGTGGTAGTAGCAGATAGTATAAAGATGAATGTGTCTAGGGTCCTCTCACCCTAAATGCGTCTGATTGTCTGACCTCAAAAGATGATGAGAGGGGCCAGGGAGATGGCTCAGTGGAATAAGTGCTTCCCTGGCAAGCTCAGGGGCCTGAGTTCAATCCCAGGCTCCACAAAAAAAAAAAAAAAAAAAAAAAAAAAAAAGATGGTAAGAAAAAAAATCAGAAATACACAGCAAATGAAATGATGATCATAACAAAGGACATGGCTAGTGAATCTAAACTAGATACAGATTAAAAAAAAAAAAAAAAAAAAGCTCTGGAAAGTGATGGAAACCATAAATGACCAATATAGGGAAGAACTGGATTCCATAAAACAGATTTAAACATACATCCAGGAGATTAAAAACTCTATTGAAAGTATACAAAGCAGAACCAACCAATGTGAAGACCAGGTATAGTGGCACACACCTATGATCCCAGTAAGCCCAACACTTAGGACCTGAGGCAGAAGGATCACTGCAAGTTCAAAACCAGCCCAAACTGCAGTGAAACCCTGTCTCAAAAGAAAGAAAGAAAAAAAATCATGGAACCATGATAATTCAATACAACAGCTGCTAGATGATGCAAAGAAAAATAACACAAGAATTAAGTAAATGAATGAAAAAAACCAAAATAGCAGAAAGGCCTGTTCACAGAAGTAAAAGCAAAAAAACTTCTCAAACAAGAAAAAAGAGTATGTGATACATATACAAGTGAAACATAGTACTACAATTAGCCATGGTTAGGAAAAAAAAAAAAAAAAAAAAAAAACTACATCAAGGCACATTAACAGTCAAGATTCTAGAAATTCTACACACCAGAATATTAAATGTTATCAGAGAAGAGAAACAAATCATCCATAAAGGAAAGCCCATCTGAATCATGGCAGACTTCTCAAAACAAACCCTTAAATCAAAGACAGAATGAAGTAAAATATTTCAAGTCTGAAAAGAAAACCTCCAACACAGACTGATGTGCCCACAAAAATTACCTGTCAAAAGTGATACAGAAAGGTCTGGCTCAGTGGTCAAAAGCGACTGCTTAGGTAAGCTCAGGCAGGCACAAGGGACCACTGTTTGATCCCTGCACCACATGCTGTGCCAGCCTAACCCTCTGGGCAAGCTGAGCCAGCCAAAAAGAAAAAAGAAAAAAAAAAACCCAAAAAACAGAAAGAAATAAGATAGTTCCATGATAAAGAACACTCAAAGAAATTCAAGACCTACAAACTAGCTCTCCAAAAAGCTTTGAAGGCTATTCCAGAAAAACAGAATGAGGCAGACAATCCATGAATCCCAGTAGAATGAATCCACCAGGTCAGGCAAGTAATAAAACAGAAGGGAAACAAAGGGAACCAACACCAGGAAAATAGTACAACAAGGATAAATCAAAATGTAAGAGTTTAACCATCAATGTGAATGGTCTCAATTCACCAATCAAAAGAAACAAATTGGCAGAATGGATCAACAAACAAGATCTTATAATATGCTGCATACAAGAAACCTATCTAACTCAAAAACAAACTGACAGACTGAAAGTTAAAGGATGGAAAACAATACGTGATACAACCGGAACACAGAAAAAAGCAGAAGGGAGCTATTCTACTTGCAGAAAAAGTAATCTTCAAGACTGATCAGGAGAAACATAGGTCACTACACACTTGTTAAGGAAAAAAATCCAAGAGAAAGAGATGATATTCATAAATATGTATGCATCAAATACGAGTGCATCCAATATTGTTAAAAAAAAAAAATTCACAAAAGGCTGGGCAAAGTGGCACATTCCTGAAAGCTCAGCTACTCAGGAGTCTGAGGTAGAAAGATCCTTGAGTAATTTAAGATAAGCAACACAATGAAATCTTACCTCAAAACAAAATAATGAACAATAAAATAAAAATATTTAGGAAAGGCAAGCTTCTAAAATACACATTCAACCCAATTGTATCATTTACGTTTTTTTTTAAAATTCAAAGATAAAATCATATATTAAGAAACAAAAAGGCCAGCCACATAGCTCAGCAGACTGAAGCGCCTGCTTAAGTATAGAGCAGCGGCCGGGGATTGAGACTGGGTGTGGTGGTGCACACCTGCAATCCCAGTGCTTGGAAAGCTGAAAACAGGAGAATCACTACAAGTCCGATCTATGTAGTGAGGACTTGTAGATCCTGTACCAAATACATTTAAAAAAAAAAAAAAAAAAGAAAGAAAAAAGAAAAACAGTCAAACTATTCTTTTCAAAAAATAAACAATTTTAATTGATTTTTCACCTCATTTATAGATTTACATAAATATAAAAGTAATTTAGGGCGAGGTATGGTGGCACATACCTGTAATCCCAGCACTCAGGAGGCTGAGGCAGGAGGACTGCTGTGAGAGTTTCAGGCCAGCCTGAACTATAGAAAGACCTGTCTCAAACAAGAAGTAATTTGGGAGTATAGCCCAGTGACAAGCAGATGCTTAGTAAGCACAAGGCTGTCAATTTCCTTCCCAACACAAAAAGAATTAAATAATTTTAATTGAGTTCTTGAAACAGCATGTTTACATGGTTAACAAATTCACGACCATAAAAATTAAGTCAACCCATTCACAATTAGCTTTTCCCTACAGCACAGAGCTTCATGACCTAAACAGATTAAAATGAAGAAATCTTAAAAGAAACACTATCTTTCTGGGCATTCTAAACCCAAATAGCTATGGACATGGAAACATCTGAGAGCAGAAGGCAGAGCCAGAAGCTGATGTAGTAGTAGGGGAGAAGACAGCCTAGGAAATCCATCACAGAACAACTGCAAGACCTGGAATTCATGTTTAATTTGTCACAGAAACCTCATCTCCAAAGAGAATAAGGGTCGACTGACTGAAGGATAATGTTTATGCATAAAAAGACCAGCCCTTTCAGCCAAAACCTATAGTGTGAATGAATTGAAAGAAGAAGACAGAAAAGGAAAGGCCCAAGAAAAATGCCCAGAAGAGAGCAAACACCAGAGAGATTAAGGCCACAGCATCAATGTTCACTGAAAGCCTGATAGTGACAGTCCATCACTACCCATGCACATTCTGCTGCAGGTTACAGGGAATCATACAACCACTATGCCGCACCAGATACGGTCATTAACACTCAACTGAAAGACAAAACCCCCCAGGATACATAAACAGCCAAACTATTAGAACAACAAAAACCCACACTAATGTTAAAAGATAAAATGAGCCCAGGTTGGTGGTGTGTGCTTATAATCTTAGCACTCCAGAAGTTGAGGCAGGAGGACTGCTACAAGTTTGAGGCCAGGCTGTGCTACATAGCAACACACTGGCTTAAAAACAAAAACAAAACAAAACAAAAAATCAAGCTAGATGTGGTAGCTCATATCTATAATATCAGCACTTAGAAGGCAAGAGCAGGAGTCCAGGCTGATCTGGACATAGCCAGTCCCAGTCTAGCCTGGACTAATAATAAGACATTTTAAAAACGAAACAAGGAAATTATATATAAAATTTCAACAGAATTTTTTTCTACCATCTAATAAAAAGTTTTTCAGGGTTGAGGATGTTGCCCAGCATTAGTGAGATCCACGTCTCAAAAACAAAACCCAGGGGCCAGGGAGATGGCTCAGTAGAATAAGCACTTCCCTGGCAAGCACAAGGGCCTGAGTTCAATCCCCAGTTCCACTAAAAAAACAAAACCAAATACTAATTTTCAGCTAAGTAGAAAACACAGCACATCAATCCAAAGATGTGTACCTAATGGATTCAGATCACCCAGATTCCCACAATACTTTATTTACACAAGTATTGGTGAAAGTCATTTTTGAATGGCATATGTAACGAAAACCGCTTCTGAGTCACTTACATAACTGTGGGCCCACACTGTGCTGCAGACATCTGCTCTGAACAACTCACTGGGTGTGCTGCCCAGCAGATCACGCTCTCAGAAGGGCCCATTCTCCAGTGTTCGGCTCTGTGCGTGCAGCTCCTGGTGACAGGCTCATGGCTCTATCTAGTGATTAGTGTCTGCTTTTGAGTCAAACTTTGCCCAAACTGGCCTCAAACTTCTGATTACCCTGCCTAAGCAGCTAGGATTACATGTGGCCTACCGTGTCTGTTCCACCCCAAACTGGCCTTTTCCATTTATTTACCTTTTAAAAGTGAAATTCAGAACCTCTGATACACTTGTTCTTACAGCCTAAAAAGTGTTTCAGGAGGAAAATGCATCATACACTCCTTGTCAGTGCTTAATCCTACAATGAGTCTCTAGCTTTCTTCCTATAAGAAAGCTGCCAATTCTTGTCCGTGTGTGTGTGTGTGTGTTTTTTTTTTTTTTTTTTTTTTTTTGGTCTTTTTGAGACAGGGTCTCACTATGCAGTTCAAGATGGCCTGAACTCAGTGCTCACAGTGATGAGATTATAGGCATGTGCCGTGATGCCCAGTCCATCTTCGTTTTCCTATACTACCTGTGGTAGTTGATACATTGTGTCAACTCGGCAGTTCTGGGCAGTGGGGGAACAGCAGGGCTGGGAGGGCCACCCCAGAGTGACTCAGCACAGAAAGTGTATATGAAGGAAGTGAGGAAGGCTGCTCCACCTGGAATGGCCCTGCCCTGTGTCCTTGGAAAAGTTCTAGTCTCCACTTGATCTTCGCAGTCAGCATCGAAGGAAGAGAGAGGCTTGATGGACGCCGCCTCAGCCAATCCTCCTCCTCTGCTCTTCATCATTTTCTGCCGCCATGAACTGCTGCTGTTTGCCTTGGAGCCAGCAGGGTATGAACTGAAACCTCCACAAACTGAGCTAATAAACCTTTTCTTCTTCATTTTGAATGTCAGGCATTTGTCCCTGCAATGAGTGAAAAGACACTACCCTTCTTGCCAAGGGCTCAGCTCACTAGCTGAAATACACTTTCTGTTTTAAATATAATCTATAATATACATTCTTCAGAAAATGTGCTTGCTTTTCTTTTTTCTTAGGGTCTCACTATGTAACCCAGGCTGACCTTTTTTTTTTTGGTGGAACCAGGGATTGAACTCAGGCCCTTGTGCTTGCCAGGGAAGCGCTTATTCTACTGAGCCATCTCCCCAGCAACCGCCCAGGCTGACCTTGAACACACAATTCTCCCGCTTCAGCCAAGTATGGAGTTTGCTCTTCTTTAATGCTAGTCTTCAACTGTCAATCTTTTAAAAATAACTTTTTTGGGGCTGGGGAGATAGCTCAGTAGAATAAGTGCTTCCCTGGCAAGTGCAAGGGCCTGGGTTCAATCCCCGATTCCACAAAAAAAAAAAAAAAAGAACCTTGATTACTTCTACACATAGAAAAATGTACTAACAAAGAATATAGGACTATATGACTTGTGGGATCTTGTTAAACAAAACAGATAATATTATACAATGAGTCATAATAAAAAAGAATAAAATCTATTTTATTTACTCCCATCCCATCACATACACTGTACTATTTTCTAGAGCTACACATTGTAGCTCCAGGTCTTTCTATCTCTAGCCAAGCATCTACTTTTATGTCATGTGCCTAATACCCATTAAAGTTCCTAAGCTGGCTTATTTTTCACCTTCTATATCCCTGAATCATGTAGCATTTAGTTCTGCAAGACAGTGTAGAACAAAATGCAGCTAACACAAACAGAACCTAATTTCTTTTTAGATGGGCTCAGGCTATAGTTGTGCCAATAGTAATTTCCACATACATCTTCTATGTATTTAAATATTTGCCTGTTTTGAGGAAGACTGGTATTACTAGTCTTGTGTAAATTTTAATTTCCTGGTTTTCCTCCCTCTCATATCTGGCTGGCATTCTGTTTTCATTAAGTAAACTCCCTTATTGAAGACTGTTTACTTCTTTAGCTAAGCTAATACTTCTCTCCATAAAACCTAACCAATGCCTTAGCAAAACCGTATGTGGCATTTATAAAAAAGACTGTTTCACACTGACGCTTCTCACCCTGGAGAAAAATTTTTCAAGGAATATAGTATTCAAACATGAGGAATTAATTACCTTGAGGTACACAGGAAGGAGTCAGTAGAACTATATTCACTAAAAAAGTATGTTAAAATTTACATTAACATAACTTCATATTCAGAATGTCTTTTTAAAAAATTATTTACGTATGTATGTATGTATGTATGTATGTATGTATATATTTGGTACAGGGTCTCACTATGCAGCTCAGTCTCATAGTGATCCTCCTGTCTCAGCCTCCCCAGAGCTGGGATTACAGCTATGCACCACCACACCCAGTTTCAGGGTCAGCACAGCATGCAGTACTGGGGATTAAAACCAGGTCCTTGCACTTGTCGGGCAGGCACTTAAGACTGCAGAGCTATCTCCCTGGCCCATGTTCAGAAGGTCTTTTGTCTGACAAGCACAAAATAATTTGTAAGTCTTATTAGTTTGCACAAACAACACATATGAACAGAACCTTCTACCTTTTCCAAGTCACTTATGGCCTAACTTGCTGTGAGAAGAGAGCAAAGACACTACACCACAAGCCCAGAGTGCCTGTGGATCAAATTCAGTGATACACACTTGTCCGCACAGTCCCCACTACATCAGGGATCTGTCTCCCTTTTAGAAAGAACTTCTGATGAATTATATCAATGGTACCGATAGTGTGCATAAGAGGAAACAGGCTCTAGGAAGTAATAGGCAGGAGGTGGGAACCAGGCTCTCAGGTGGGAGCTGAGCCCTGGGTTACCCCTCCTTTACACTCACACAACTCAGGCTGAGTGAAGGACATTGATGATCCTGAGCCACAGGTTTAATGATTCTTTCCAGTAGTCCCACTCTTCAGCACACTGCCTATTTTCAATTTAGATCAGTAGCTAATAGCTATTATAGAACACATGTGGAATACCTGCAATTAAAATTCCATATGAAAGTTCTTATTTCCCATCATGAAAACTGTCATGCTAACTTTAAGGTTACTTTAGCCATCTTATTCTATGATGGATGTATACAATTATACTGCTAGTCTACCCTTGTTCTGAGTGCGATTTAATAACTTTCTTTAGTGTCTTTAGTTTGTTTTAGTGTCTCTGAATCAATCTTTCTTTTAATAGTATGTTTGCAATACACGATCACTCCATTTATCTTGGGGAACCAGTACATAGACATCCTATCTTAATTTTTTTTTTTTTTTTGTATTTTATGGAAGGGTCTACAGGGTGTTCCGGGTGTCACTACTAGATCGGACTTGTTGTGATCCACCTGTTTACAGCCTCCCAAAAGCTGGGATTACAGGTGCACACCACCAAGGCAGGCCCAGAGATGAACTACTGGCCCCTGCGCCTGCTTGCAGGCACTTTAATCCCCTGAGCTATTTGGCCGGCCCCCATCTTAATCATTTTTATTTCCCCTTTTGTTCTTAAATTCCCATTCTACATGTCTTTAAAAAGCTAAATTTTCTTTTCATTAAACATAAGATCAGGTATAAATGAATAGTTTTTGCAAAACTGTTCACTATGAAAGTTTTAGGCAATTATTACTATTCATCCTTACTCAACATTTTATTTTATTTTTTTTTCCATAATTTTACTGAGAAACAAATAGCAATGAGACACTTTCAAACCAAATTGGTAAGACAGTTTCAATAATTAACACACTGCATACATTCTTCCTAGTGGTTAAGTGCTATACAAGATGCGGACTTGATATTCTATTTACAAACACCATTAGAACAAATCCCTCTAGTCATTAAGAGAATGTACCTATATATCTATCCTAACCACTTTGAATACACAGATACAAAATGGACATTCATCTGTATACCCCTTTTTTTCTAAGTGCCGTTATTTGAATATTATAGGTGTGTAAACTCAGCAAAATATTCTAAAGGAGTCCAGTAGCCCATAATAGCATTGGGTCTTCTGTTTAACTCTTACTCAACATTTTAAAAAATATATTTCTAATCCATTTGTATCCACAGTCTCCATGTTTAATATGTCTTTTTGTCACTCTTACATTATAATTTTGGGGGCTGGGAAGATAGCTCAGTAGGATTTTGCCTGGCAAGCTCAAGGGCCCGAGTTCAATCCCCAGCTCCACAAAAGAAAAATGTAAATTAAATTATAATTTAACATAAAATTTTAATTATATTGTAATTTTAATTCTTTTACATTAATGATCTTACACCTTTTCTAATTTTCTAAGTAGCATTCATCTACTTTATAGGGTAATACATTTGGGGGAATGAACATACTAAGTGTGAGCTCTAACACTGTTACACCCTCCAGCCTTTCAGTGTTTTCCTGAAACCCCAAAATCAAATAAGGAAATGCAAACAACAATTTCCAGGGATTTCTAATCTTTTTTTTTTTTTTTTACATTTTTATTTATTTACTGTGTGTGTGTGTGTGTGTGGCTAGCTCAGCCCACCAGGGGGCGGGGCTGGCTGGCATGTGGTGCTGGGGGATTGAACCGCGGTCCCTGTGCTTTGC
>NW_004524666.1:10193536-10199934 GCF_000260255.1 Octodon degus | reverse complement strand
GCTTTGCCAAGCTTGTTCCAAGTAGGTGCTTTAAACCACTGAGCCATCTCACCAGCCCGGGATTTCTGATCTTAACTAGCTAAAAACTGATTATCAAACAAGCTGAGGCAGAGGGAGACGAAGAGGGGAGAGAGATTATTAATTGAAAAAAGTAAGACTGTTTCATCTGGATGGTCATGGGACACAGGGGCACCTACAGCTGCCTCTTGGGAGGCTGAATCGGGAAAATCACTTGAACCCAAGAGTTGCCAGCCTTGGCAATACAGCAAAATTTCATTCTCAAAAATTCCACCATAGCTGGGTAGGACAGCGCATGCCTGTAGTCCCCAGCAGGGAGCCTGATGAAAAAGTAAAGCAAGTTTAAGCCCAGCCTGAGGACTGGCCAGATAGCTCAGCAGATGAAAGTGCCTGCCTAGGCAGACACAGGGCCCTGGGTTCAATCCCGAGAGTGCGTGCCGGTCCCACCCCTCAGAGAGTGCTGAGCTGGCGACGAGACTGGGCATGATGGGGTGTGCCCACAATCCCAGCACTTGGGAGGTTGAAAACAGAAGGATCACTACTGTGTAGTGAGACCCTGAACTAAATACATTAAAAAAAAAAACAGCCCAGGTAATATAACAAGGCCTACCTCAACATAAAAGTAAAAAAAGTCCTGCATGTAGTTCAGTGGAAGGCTTGGGTTCAAGTCCAGTACCACAAAAATAAACCAACCCATGGATAAAATGCTGGACACAAAGGGTCTCACAGCAGCACCACCACAGAGAAGATGCTGTGAGCACTGAGCTGCTAACAGGCTGCACGGCCATCACTCACCATGCTTGTCAGCCCCAAATTCACTGCACCAAGACAGGCAGACTAGAGGTGGAGGAGGGCTTATCCATGCAGTCTAACAGCACAAACATATGCTTTTGTTTTAAAATAGAGAAAAGGCATCCTTATCTCAAAAAGCACAACTACTGCATTTTAAGCTCTTTAATAAAAACAATCTAGGGCCTAGGGAGATAGCTCAGTAGAATAAAGTGCTTGCCTGGCAAGCACAGGGGCCTGAGTTCAATCCCCAGTACCCTCCCCTAAAAAATAAAAAACAATCTGCTTATTCGAATTTGTACTTATATTGTGGCAGGTTGGGTAAAAAGCTAGGCTGGAAAGAGGGTAAAAAGAATCTAGCCATTATTCCTTTTGAACCTAGCACTGCAGTGGCTGGGGCAGGAGGATCTCTGTGAGTCTTAAGGGCCAACTTCAGCTTCCCAGTAGGCTCAAGGCTACCCCAAACTACACAGCAAAACCCTGTTGCAAAAAAACCATTAAAAAAAAAAGATGGGGACGGGGAGATGGCTCAGTGGAATAAGTGCCTCCCTGGCAAGCGCAAGGGCCTGAGTTCAACCCCCAGTTCTGCCAAAAAAAAAAAAAAAGAGAGCGAGCTTTGTTTTGTTGGACCTGTGACTTGGTGCTTGAAATCCAATCAAGAACAACAGGGTTATTAATTCATAAAGCTAGGGAGAGTCACTATTGGATTCATACTCCTGCTTAAGAGTGCACAAGTAGTAGAGGCTCTGGAACCTTGGAAAAGCAGTATTTCAGAGGCAAAGTCAGCAGGGAACAAATCAAGAAGAACCATACAAGGTGGCTGGCTGCTGCTGCTATTATGCAAATTCTCTCTACCCACTTTTAGTGAGATACCAACTCTAGACTTTTTTTTTTTTTTTGGTGGAACCAGGGATTGAACTCAGGCCCTTGTGCTTGCCAGGCAAGCGCTTATTCTACTGAGCCATCTCCCCGGCCCCAACTCTAGACTGAATAATGTAACAGTCATACAAAAACACCAACCCTGAAGAGAAGCAAAACATGGTAGGAAGTACTTACTTATAACTGCGAAAATAAACCTTCCCCTTCAGAGCAGTGAAGTGTAGAACATACTCTAATCCAGCCAGGCGGATATTTGCCACCGTGGGGCCTCTGAAGAAATCTAAAAGAGCACAGTAAATTGTTAGTGGTGCATTCTCAATGCCCTATTTTGCACAAATACTAACATAAAAGGTGAGCAAACACCTCACAGATATTTAATTCATGACTTTATTTTTTTTACTCAGTTCACTGACAGTGTTTCACATTTGATGTTTACCCTATCAAGCCACTGCTCAGCACAGGATCATCGCATTTATCATGTTTGGTGACTTTAAAAAAGAATGTCGGGCTGGCCAAATAGCTCAGGGGACTAAAGCGCCTGCAAGCAGGCACAGGGGCCAGGAGTTTGATCCCCAGGTCTGCCGGGGCGGGGCGCCTGTAATCCCAGCTCTTGGGAGGCTGTAAACAGGTGGATCACTATGAGTCTGATCTAGTAGTGAGACCCTGAACAACCTGTAGACCCTTCCCTAAAAGAAAAAAAAAAAAAAATTTATAAGGGGCTGGGGAGATGGCTCAGTAGAATAAGTGTTTGCCTGGCCAGGGCCTGAGTTCAATCTCCGGTTATGCCAAAAAAAGAAAAAGTAATAATAAATAAATAATAATAAATTTTAAAAATTAAAAAAAAAGAATGTTAAGTCACAGTATCAAACTATAGGCTGTAGACAGGTACACGATGAGCCCGTGACTGGCCAAGGGACACAATGAGTCCGAGTACACTGGCCAAAATGGTCTAAAACACTGGAAATGCCCATCAAATGATGAATGGATAAAGACACAGGTTTTTTTTGTTTTTTTTTTTTTTTTTTTTTACAGTGGAGTGCTACTCTGTCATAAAGGATAAGCTTGACACATTTCTAAATCGATGCACCTTCACACCATACTCTTAAGTGAAATAAATTGGACACACATGTAAATACTACACTGTTTCTCTGGTGTGAGAAACTACAAGTATACAGAAGGAACAAATATATACTAGATATTGTAAAATAGGAAGAAAATGTTCAAATGAGAAGGGGACCTAGGGAGGTAAGAGGGGGAAAAGGAAAAGGTCAGGGAGAAAGCACTACAGTCTAAATGCCGGCCTCGCAAGTGCAAGGACCTAGGTTTGATCCCTAGTATCATATGCAATGCTGGTCCCAAACCCCAGGTATGCTGTGCTGGCCAACAAAACCAGGCGTGATGGTGCAAACCTATAATCCCAGTGCTGGGGAGACTGAGTCTGAGCTCACAGTCTGAGCTACAGCTGCCCTATACCAGATTTTTTTTAAAAAAGGGGGGGGGATAAAATGAAAAAAGAAAATGGAAACAAAGCTTTTATAAGTAAGGAAGGTAAGAAAGATTGAAGAGAGGAGAGGCAAATTGGAAATGAAAAAAGAATGAATTTTTACCATGTACAGGTACAAATTCCCTATAATAAATGTGATGATTATGTATACCTAAAATGTACCAACAACTTAATAAAAAAAAAACCTCTAAAATATCAGGATGAAACCCAGTGTGCCACAGTACACAGCTGTAATTACAGCACTTGGGAGGCTGAGCCAGAAGGATCATCACAAGTCTGGGGCCAGCTTGAGCTACATAGTTTTAGAGCCAGCCTAACTTTTTTTTTTTTCTTGACACTGGGAATTTAACTCAGGACCTTATGCTTGCCAGACAAGTACTTATGCCACTGAACTATCTCCCCAACAGAACCAGCCTAAACTACAAAGCAAGACCCTGTCTTGACAGGTAAAATGATTGACTAACTGAAAAAATAGCTACATGGATTGACTAATAGTTACACAGACGGACTGACTGACTAAAAAATAGCTACAGGCAGGCAGGCAGGCAGCATGGTGGCTAAAGTAAAAATGCAGGCATTGTTAGTATGGGGATAAGGATTAAAAACCCAGTCAAATAGAAGGGGGTTGAAGAGGTAAAATACAAGCTAATTATAGTCAGAAATGAAATGCTTCATGTTTGGATTTTTTCAATGAATTAATTCCAAGTAAAAATAAAATTTCAAGTAAGTAAATGAAGTAGAAAGGTAGACAGGAAGTTGATCAGGGTAAAAGAAAAAAAAGCACAGGATTAGGTAGCTACGAGTCAGGGTATAACATCAGATCTTAATTCTGCCACTTACTAGTAATTTTTCACTTTAGGCAATTGGCTGATTTTAATTTCTTCATCCATACTTTGGAGTAATATTGCTGTTAAGAACTCAATGTTTGTAATCTTAATATTTGTATTTTGAAACCCTAATCCAAGGATGGCTGTATTCATCTATCTATCTATCTATCTATCTATCTATCTATCTATCTATCTATCATGAATGCATCATGCATTCTGTGTTGCTGGGAATGGAACTTAGGACCACCTAGTGTGTACTAGACAAGTGCTCTACCACTGAATGAATGGGGCCTGTAAGGAAGTAATTAAGTTTAAATGAATTCATAAGGGGAGGCTCTAATCCACAGGCATCCTCATTTAAAATAAATAAATAAATCACAAATAAGGTTATTTACTCTTTCCTCCAAGGCATGAATCAAAGACAGGCCCTGGGAGGACAGAAGCAAAAAGACAAGCCATTTGAAGACAGGAAGAAAGCTCACATTAGAAATCAGAACTGATAGAAACTTGCATTTCCAGCCTCTGGAACTATGACAAACTATATAGTTTAAGCCACCAAGTTAACAGTATATTTTGTCAGCTCAGGAAAACTAGTCCAGCTGGGGATGGTGGCACATGCCTGTAATCCCAGCACTTGGGAGGCTACGACAGGAAGATCACTGAGATTTCAAGGCCAGCTTGAACTGCATAGCAAGATCCTGTCTCCAAAAAAACAAAAAACAAAAAAGAAAACTAGTTCCACTGTCTGTGAGGTAGTAGAGAACACTAATAAATTACCTGACATAACATACAGTAGTTATTTCCACTACTGTATACTTTCCAAATGGAGTAAGAAATAAGAAAGGTAAAGGAAGTGACAACTGATAGAACTACAACCATGGATGTAAACAAAGGCAATAAAGAAAAATCAACCTACATAAGGAAATAATAGACCTTTTGTTCTTTTTATTTTTGCATTTTTGACATACGGTCTCAATTTGTAGTGTAGGCCAGGCTTGAACTTACTATGTAACTCAGGCTAGCCTCAAACTCATGGCAAACCTCCTGCCTCAGCCTCCTAAGTGCTAGGATTATAGGTGTGTGCCACCATGCTCAGCCAAACAGTAGGTCTTACGGCAACATTTGACAAAACCAAAAATCTCTTGTCATTTAATATCATTTTTGGGTTTTTTTAACTATCATTTTTAGATACAAGAAAGTCACACTAAAAAAAATAAAGGATAATCAAAGAAAGAAAGAGAGAAAGAAAGACAGACAGCAAGCAAACAAACCAGAAATGTCATGCCTAGTGCCACTTAGTGCTAGTATGCGCCTAATAGGTGTTTGGACTTGGTTTTGACTCTCACCATTAAAAATAAAGGGAAAGAAAATTAGAGTAGGCTGAATCTAAAAGTTATGTTCTGATTTTCTATTAAGAAAAAGCAGGGCTGGTGAGATAATCCACAGGTGTCCCTGTGGATTGGACTAAAGTGCCTGCTTTAGCCCCCAACCAGGGCGGGTTGATCTGGCCAGAGTCCGGGTGTAGTGGCGCACGCCTGTAATCCTAGCGCTGGGGAGGCTGAAAGCAGGAGGATCACTTGAGTCCAAGCTGCATAGTGAGACCCGGCAACAACCAAATACATTAAGAAAAAAAAGCACGCACATGCACATACAAAAAGGGAAACACCTGGCTTAGTAGCTCATGCCTGTAATCCCTACACCTGGGAGGCCAAGGCAGGACTTCCAGTCTGGGCTACCCAATGAACTCAAGGTCAGCCTAAACTAAATAGTAAGACTTTGTTTTAAAAAAAAAAAACCAGGGAAAAAAACCCCTAAAAGTGAAAAGCAGTTTAGATTAAGTTTATTATGTGGAGGTCCCCAAAAATTTATTATACAAATCTATATAACATTTAAGAAAGCAGAAAAGAAACTTCCTAAAAAGCACTGATTAATTTCTTTCTCCACTGATCTACTATTTAGTCTATGACACTGCGATGACAAAGCACCAGACAAGGTCCTTTTGGCCAGCAAGAACCACATACAATACATGACCAACTGGTGATACCACAGCACTGTTTGTTTAAACATGGACGAGATCCCCGGCTGACACGTTTTTCAGAACACATGCTCTTCATTAAATTGTCACTTATACGAAAGCCCCGCTTCCCTTGGTAGAACCTCAGTCCCCTCTCTGCTATCAAGCCCCTCCCTCATGCTATATCATGCAGTCACTCCTGCCACCTAGTGGACATGCAGAATGGGACATTAGCACTAGTGCTTAACACAATTATACAGGAAAAAGGAGAGGGTGGGCAACTAGGCAACAGAGAACAAACATTTTGCCTGAAAATCTGAAAAATATTTTTTTTTAAAAATTTTTTAAAAAAGCAAATTTATTTTTT
>NW_004524666.1:10154580-10193294 GCF_000260255.1 Octodon degus | reverse complement strand
TGTGTGTGTGTGTGTGGCCAGGTCAGCCCACCAGGGGGTGGGGCTGGCTGGCATGTGGTGCTGGGGGATTGAACCGTGGTCCCTGTGCTTTGCTAAACTTGTTCTAAGTAGGTGCCTTAGACCACTGAGCCATCTCTCCAGCCCCTGAAAAATATTCTTGATTCTTTATATTGGTCCCTACTCTTCATGTAAAGATTTAATTCACAGAAAATATCAGTGGGGGCTGGCAGCATAGCTTATAGCAGAATACTTGCTTAGCAAGTACAAAGCATGGGATTCAACTCCCCACACCTGCCAGAAGACAGCAAGTCATCTATAAAATGATCTGGCAGGTGCTCGTTAGAATGAAGTGCTCAGCAGAAAGTACCCAGCAAATGCTTGGCACCAAGGGCAATGATAATGAAGAGAGAGGAAAAAAAGGGAGATCACTGAGGCTTTCCTGGAAAAGAAGCTTAATCTAAAACCCATGCTTAGGGGCTGGAGAGATGGCTCAGTGGTCTAAAGCACCTATTTGGAACAAGCTTGGAAAAGCCCAGGGACCGCGGTTCGATCCCCCAGCACCACATGCCAGCCAGCCGCGCCCCCTGGTGGGCTGAGCTGGCCACACACACACACACACACACACACACACACACACACTAAATAAATGTTAAAAAAAAGGTATGTTTTAAAAATAAATAAATAAAAAAAATAAAACCCATGCTTAGAATTATGCAGATGTTTATTTCTACTAAGTAGAGACTTAATTTTCTCAGTATTTCAGAGTTTGACTTACACATAGGTACAAATTTATTAAGCATGTCTTTCATATGGAACTGAAGAGCAAAGAAAATTCTCCAGATAATTTATTACAGATACATGTTATAGTTCTTAAAACTCTCTTGTACTAAGATTATGTTTTCTTTCTCTATTAAGATTATGTTTTCTTTCAACTGTTTCCCATGCAATTTGAACACAATGGAGTATTACTCAGTGATAAAGAATGATAAACTCGAAGCCTTTATATTGAAGTGGATGCAACTTGAAGATATACTCATAAGTGAAATAAACCAGACACACATTTGTAAATATTGTAGTTTCCCTAGTATAAGAACTCAAAAGAAGAAATACAAATAGAAAGGTATAATACAAGTAAAAGGAAAGTAGGAACTTGAGGACTAACTAATTAAGAGAGGGAAAGGAGAAGAGCTAGGAAACATGACAGTGACAAGCCATAGTTATATGTAAAAGATGGGCAAGGCAATGATCCTGAGAATCTTCAGATTTTTCAATCTAGCAGTTAATTGGAAAGATTTTCACCCTAACTAACTATATATACTGATACCTGTAAACTAAGCTACTGCACTGCAGATGGTAATCTGTAATAGTAGTTTCATGCTTGGAGTGCCTGTCATTCTGGTCTCCTGAATATGAGCTGCTTCTCATGACATGCCAGTTGCTGCCGTGCTATCTCTCAGTAGATGACTATTCAAAAAGAAGGGGGTGGTGAATGAAGGCAAGAGACAGAAAAAGAAATGTTGTGGGACTGGCCTGCTTCAAGTTTGTATATGGTTAGATTTTTGGACTTATGTGTAAACTTAAAATGTTTTTTCATCATATTCTGTAGGGACTTAAAGTTCAACATATCAATACTCGATGAAAAATACCTGTTCCATGTTATGCCTAAGATGTTTGATATTCAGACAGATAGTGAGGTTAAGCTTAACAGTCTAGGTTGTATGGTAATAACAAAAAGCTTGTCTTCTGGAGGGTTAACAACCTAAGTCTGCAGACCAAAATTAGAGAAAAAGGAGGGCCGCAAGGAAAGCCAACATTTTGGCCCTAGCCTTCCAAGGTCAATTAAGACTCAGGACATATGAGAACTTGTATTGTAACGTCACGTAACTCAGTAGTGTCCCAAATTTTCTGATCAAGGAGATTATGGGCCCAAAGTGGAGGGTGATCGATGATGTAGAGTGTGCCTAAGGAGAGTCACATGGAGAGAAAACATTCTCTCAGGTTTTTCACAGAAGCAGAATGGCCAAGCAATGGCCATGACTTATCCACATGGCTGACACTGACAAAGGTTCTACAAACTATGGTACAGGATCTCGGGATAAATCCTGAGGGGATTTCACTGACCTTATCAGACCCAAAAGCTACAACTCTTGTTGCGTAGGTCTTGCTTTACCTTTGTCTTAACCATCCAGCAGAAAAGTACAAAAACGAAGTATAAGAAGTAAAGCCATGCTGTTATGTTGAGCTGTAGGGAACTCAGGTCAACAATTTCTGACATTGCTAGTGAAGGGGAAGACCCAATACTATTATGGACTACTGGACTCTTTTAGAATAGTTTGCTGAGTTAACACACCTATAATATTCATATAACGAAACTTAACAAAAAAAGGGGATACAGATGAATGTCCATTTTGTATCTGTGTATTCAAAGTGGTTAGGATAGATATATAGGTACATTCTCTTAATGACTAGAGGGATTTGTTCTAATGGTGTTTGTAAATAGGATAACATGTCCACATCTTGTACAGCAATTAACCACTAGGAAGAATGTATGCAATGTGTTAATTACTGAATCTGTCCTACCAATTTGGTTTGAAACTGTCTCATTGCTATTTGTTTCTCAATAAAATTATGGAAAAAAAATATTATGTTTTCTTAATCATATATTTTCTTTGTACCTGATCTGAAAACAAATAAAGAGGACTTCCTCTATTTAAAAAAATTTAAAAAATAAAACTCAAAGGGCCAGCCAAATAGTTCAGCAGGAGCCAGGGTTTTGATGATCCCTGTGCCCTGCTGGTGCCGGCCCACCCCCAGGGGGTGCTTAGACAGCAACTAAGACTAGGTGTGGTGACGCACGACTGTAATCCCAAGTCCAATCTAGTAGTGAGACCCTGAACACCCTGTAGACCCTTCACTAAAATACAAAAAATAAAAATAAAAAATAAATAAATAAAACTCAAAGAATAGTAGAAACTGAGCAAATAAGACACCAGCAGCTGGGAAGGTGGCTCAGTGGCACAGCACTTGCCTAGCATTCATGACCCAGGCCTTCAGTTCAACCCGTAACACCATGCACATGCACGTATGCACACAGGAACCATAAGATATGCAAAAAGAAAAGAGACTAGTATTATACAAGAGAAAGGGAAGAAGAAGGGGCAGGAGTAATGGAAGGAAATGGATACTATCAAAATGTTATATGCCTGCATGCAAATGCCATTATAACAGTCTTTTGTAAAATTAATATACACTGAAAAAAGGACTGTAAGACAATAGGAATGTGCATAATATAAGCCATTTTAATGGTGATGAAGGCAATCAAGAAGGCAGTTACATTATAAAAGGCCTATCACACTAAGGTCTTTTGAGTTCAAAATGGATAATGTACAAAAAATTAAAATTTTAACTTTTCCATTTTCTAAAGTTAATGTCACTAATGACAGGAAATGAATGCAAAAAAGTATTTAAAAAGTGCAATAAAACGCTGTATTATCAGAATACTTTAGTTATTATGGCACCAAAATAGTTAGCTACTGGGTACAGCAATTCCTTTAACTCTAACAGTTAAGTACTTTCTTTGTTGCTCCTACGATTAATGATAAAGAAAAATAGAAAAAAGAGGGCTGGCCAAATAGCTCAGTGGATTAAAGCACCTGCGCAGGGGTCTGGGGTTCTATCCCCAGGCCTGCCATGCTGGCCCCGCCTCCAGGAGACAAGGCCTGGTGGGACATGCCTGTAATCCCAGCACTTGGGAGGTTGTAAATAGGAGAATCACTACCCTGAACACCCTGTAGATCCTTCCCTGAAATACAGAGAGAGAAAAAAAAAGAAAGACTTTTTTTTTTAGAAAGAAAGACTTTTTAAAAAAAAAAGAACTTGAGGGCTGGCGAGATGGCTCAGTGGTCTAAAGCACCTACTTAGAACAAGCTAAGCTAAGCAAAGCACAGGGACCACGGTTCAATCCCCCAGCACCACATGCCAGCCAGCCCCGCCCCCTTGTGGGCTGAGCTGGCCACACACACACACACACACACACACACACACACACTAAATAAACAAATACAAATTAAAAAAAAAAAAAGAACTTGGGCTGGGGAGATAGCTCAGTAGAATAAGCACCTGCCTGGCAAGCGCAAGGTCCTGAGTTCAATCCCTGGTACCGAAAAAATAAAATAAAAATAAATAAAAAAAAGAACTTGTACTCCCAGAGTGAAAGGGTAAAGGGGCACATGAGTGGCCAACCCAAGCTACCCTGCTGACAAGGATACTATGACACTTACCAATAAGAAGGCTTTTCAGCCTTCTGTAGTCTTCTGTCACATCAAAATCATCACCAGCAAATATTAACATGGGTTTTGTTCCCTCAGGACATTTACTGTTCTATAAAGGGGGGAGATCATAATTATCAAAATCTACAGTTTATAGGCTTTACTTCCCCATGACAGGAGAAACTGCACTCAGGGTCTCCTCTTGCCAGGCAAACACTACTCACTGAACTACAAGGTTCAACCCCACATACTTGAAGGCAATGAACGCTTATTTATAGTAATGTTTTCTAATTTTTATTAGCTGCTCTAAAACAATGTTTCTCTTAAACATAGAGATGTGATCTGACAAACTTACTACATTCTACAGTCCCACTCAGAGGAAATAGAAAGATCCAAGCCCATGAGGGGGTTAAACTGGCAATTTGGTGTCTAGCAGCCATAATACTACACATCAGAAAGAGCTTTCATGGCTCAAGTAGAACATTTTACTGATTTGGAGAGAGGGATGGCCTGTGTGGCTAGAACTCAGGACTTTGCATAGAGCAATGTAGCCTTTTGGTTTTCATTTTAAGACAGGATCTAAATCACTGTTGCCCAGGCTGGGCTCCAACCTGTGATTATCCTCCCTTAGCCTTCCAGAATGCTGGGTGTATTACAGCCATGAGCCACCAAACTGCCCTCTCTGGTATTTGTGAAGTTCCATCAAATAGATGCTGTGATCATCCGGAGGGAGAGGGAAGCACTTAAACTATGAACCTAGATAATTATTAATGGTAACAATCTGAAGTCTAATTGCCATAAGAGCTACGTAATATGCTATCTATCCCTTTCTAAAAAGTAAAGGTGAAGTAAAAGCATGTTCCTGTGTTAGAAAATGCCAGATTTTTTTTTTTTTTTTTTTGGCGGAACTGGGGATTGAACTCAGGCCCCTACACTTACCAGGGAAGCGCTTATTCCACTGAGCCATCTCCCCAGCCCCATTTTTTTTTACAGTTTTTTTTTTTTTTGCGGAACCAGGGATTGAACTCAGGCCCTTGAGCTAGCCAAGGCAAGCGCTTATTCTACTGAGCCATCTCCCCGGCCCCCAAAAAAGTTCTTCATCTACAAATTTATCCATAGCTACAAGTGGTGGCCTATGCTAATAATCCCAGCCACTTAGAAGCCTGAGGAAGGAGGGGTCCCAGAATATTAAGTCCTGGGACCTTGACTCAAATGTTGGACTCATTTATGAAATCAACAAATTGAGTCTTACATACCTTTGACACAAATACACAATGTAAAGCATAAAAAAACCAAATGTGAGGTCCATTCAAATCTGTGAAAGCTAGCAAGCAAAATGTCTGTAAGTCAGAGACTTACTGTATAGGTCAGCTTAGGCAACATAGTCTTAAAATAAAACCAAAAAAAAAAAACCAAAAGGCTGAGGGTGTAGCTCAAGTCAAAGAGCACTTATCTAATACACCTGAGGGGTTTAATCGCCAGTACCACACACACACAAAATCTATCGATACCCTTCATCACAAGATATAATTGGCAAAAACAATTACAAAATAATTCTGTCTTTACAATCAGTTTCTTACCTTTATATCTTTTAGAGACACAAATTTCTCAATACCTAACTCAATCATATCCAGTACGTGGTAGTCATACATACGACCTAAAAGAAAAAAACCCATCTTTAAGAATGTATCTTTATTTTTACTGGTACGTTTGTAGCACATGATGATTCCATTCCTCAAGGGATGCTGGTACATGTACTTAACATTTCTTAAGTCTTTTCTCACCCCTGGATTTCTTGGACACGTCCACAGCAATTCACAGTCCTGCTGTTTTTTAAATTTCATTTTCCTGTTTCTCAGTCCTTTTCATATTCCAAAGATCTATCTCATCATTTTCTATTGTCTTTTACATTCATTTATATGTTGGGTTTCCCACATAAGAAAAACAATGCAATACTTATGCTTCTATGTCTGATTTACTTAACGGTATGATCTCAAAGTAGATCTATTTTCCAAAATGATTCATATCTATCCTTCTTTATGGCACAGTAATATTCCACTGCCCACATTTTCTTTAGCCATGTATCAGTTGATGGATATATATGTCACAAAATTTAGCCAACACATATTGTACTGTTGTATAGTATGGGTAAGCATATGTCATTGTAACATATCTTTAAGGGTTAGGAAGGAGGATCTTTACAAGTTCTAGAACAGAATGGGATACCAGTAAGCACTAAGCTATATCCTTCCCTCTTTCATATTATTAGTTTGAGACAGGGTCTCCTTTTGACCCTATTATTCAGGCCAGCCCCTCTGCCTCAGTATGTATCGCTACGCCTGGCTCGTGCCCCTCTTTCTTAAATTTCAACCCTAAGTTTTTAGGACGTTAGCTATGGATGAATCTTAGACAGCATTTAGCCCAGCTCCTTCATTTTACCAAACAAGTGGAAGCTGGCAAAGTAGCTAGCAGTATAAAGTGTGCTTAGCATGGTTGAGGCTCTAGGTTCAAACCTGAGCATGTGTATGAGTGCATGCACACACGCAGGGAAACCAGGAGCGATGGCACACGCCCATCATCCCTGCATCTGGGAGGTTGAAGCAGAAGGAGCACCGTGAGTTCAAAGCCAGCCTGGGCTATACACAGTTCAAGGCCAACCTGAACACACAGCAAGAGAGTTAGAGAAAGAAGCGAGGCAGGGGAAGGCAGGAGGAGACCAGGCCCAAAAAGGTAAAGGGCTCCCCTAAGCCGGGCAAATGCCAGATCAAACCTCACATTACACAAGCAAGGGTTCCTTTTAAAATGTATTTATATAAGGGCCGGAGATATAACTCAGTGGCAAGATGCCTGCCTGGCAAGCATGAGGCCATGAGTTCAGTTCCCAGTACCAAGATAATATTATTATTTACAAAACAGAATGTATTTATACACTAGATTAGGCATACAGTTCAGTGTTGCAGCACCTGCCTGGCAAGACCGAGGTCCTAAGTTTGATTCCCAATACCAATCAATAAATAAAAATATACTTACACAAGTGGTATATGGGCTAATTTAATGTTTTCCTCTAATTCTATTTCATGTCAGAAAAATATCTGCAACTGAATGCACTGTTGCCTCTAAATCCAGTGGGTCAATGATCTATGAGAGCTTGGTGACACTCAATTCATAAGGTAACCATACCACATCACCAGCCAGATACACAGGGACACTGGAGCTCAGGCCCACACTTGGTTTAACCAGAGCTTGCTTCAACTGTCAGAACAGTGGTATCCTAAGGCACGTGAATAACCCAGGGATTCCACCATATTCTTTCTTACTCATATTAACTCTCTCCACTAATAGGACACTATTTATTAATATGTTCTATTCTTTTTTAATGTATTTAGTACAAGATCTACAGGGTCTTACTATGCAGATTGGACTGGTAGTGATCCTGTTTTCAGCTTCCCAAGTGCTGAGATTATAGGCATGCACCAACACACCCAGTCTCAATCTCAGCCTCAGTGTGCCCTGGGGTAGAGCCAGCATGGCATGCAGGTATTGAATCCTGATCCGTGCATCTGCCTAAGTAGGAGCTTTAGTCCACTGAGCTATCTGGCCAGCCCTAATATGCTCTATTCTTTACCTGGAGACTAGCAGACAATTTTTTTTTCTCCCCATGTTGGGGACTGTACCAGGGCCTCCCACATGCTAAGCAAGCACTCTGAGCTATGCTCCAGCACAGAAAATCATGTCATTCAGTGTCACAAAGTAAAAAAACAAAACTAAACCTACTTTAGAGCTTCATGGTTGCTTCTAAATCCTTAATGCCAATAGTTTATCTGAGTCACAAAATTAACTCTAAATAAAAACATAAATGGAAATGATACTTACCAATTACTAGGTTATTGGGACGCTTCTTATTATGTGATCCAAACATGAAT
Organism: Octodon degus; assembly: GCF_000260255.1. Taxonomy (NCBI): domain Eukaryota; kingdom Metazoa; phylum Chordata; class Mammalia; order Rodentia; family Octodontidae; genus Octodon; species Octodon degus. The sequence goes on along the minus strand of NW_004524666.1, from coordinate 10,185,103 downwards.
AAAGAACAATCTGATTTCTTTGAAAAGAATTCCTATAAAATGAAATAATAACAAAAGCCTTAAGAATCTCACCTCCTTTTAGACAATATCAGTTTTTTTTCCCCCAATGGAAATTAATGGACACAATAAAGTAGACAGAAGAAAATACTTTTAGCTTTTTACTTCAAATTTTCTGATTTAGACTACGTAAGAGAAAAATATTACATTTAAAGACTAGGTTAGTAAGTAAACTGAAATAAATGTATTTTGTTATTATATAGAATTTGTTTTTCGTGTTTAGGGCAGAGTATATAGAGTCTACAGGGTATCACTGCGTAAACTGGACTCACAGTGATCCTCCTGTTTACAGGCTCCCAAGTGCTGGGATTACAGGCATGCACTACCACACCCAGTCTCAATCACTGTCTTAGCACACCCTAGGGGTGGGGCCAGCACAGCAGGCCTGGGGACTGAAACCCCTGCGTCTGCCTACGCAGGTAGAATTTTAGAATATTATATGAAGTGTTTTTCAGCTGTACAAAACATGACTACTACTATCAATAGCACAATCTAGACTATCTAGTGGACCTACTTAAATTTACCAATGCAGTGTTCTTGGATACTTGTAACTGGATTCATGAATTTACAATGCATAGCACTACTTGTCATTACAAACCTGCAACCTCCATGCCACCCCGTGATGACTGCTGTACACCCACGAAGGACACTTGACAGGGCTGATACACCTATAACATCCATCCCAAGTAACATCAACCCTCTTTGGCTCTCAGAACATTGGCTTTGAAGCTGGGCATGGTGATGTACACCTATATTCCCAGCACTCGGGAAGCTGAGGCAGGAGGATCATTGCAAGTTTGAGACCAGCCTGGGCTACAAAGTGAGCTCAAGGCCAGCCTGAACTGCACAGCAAGACTCTGTCTCAAAAAAATACCCCAAAAAATCCAAAATAACCCCTTAAGGGCAACCCATTTGGGCCATCTTGTTTCTCAGGAGCTATTACTATTTCCCATTTCCCCTCTTAAAAAGAAAAAAAAAAAAACTTTATCAAAATTCTTATTTCAGGAGCCTCACACAAATAGGATTTAGACAGCATATTTTTAGCCACTTTTGCTGAGGCAGAAGAATCAGAAGTTCAAGGACAGTCTGGGCTACAGATTGAGACTCAGTCCTGAAAACACAAAGACTCAGAAGGCACATAAATCTGTATTTTAACTTCTCTGATTTTTTCACCAAATGGTTGGAAAAAACATGGACCAAAATGAAGCACTTAAAACATGCTTTTTTTTGTATTTAGTATAGGGTCTCAGTACACAGATCAGACTCGTAGTGATCCTGTTTTCAGTCTCCCAAGTGCTGGGATTACAGGCAGGCGCCACGAAGCCTGGTCTCAATCACCCTCTCAGGGTGCCCCAGGGGCGGGGCCAACATGGCACTCCACAAATCCCCAGCCACTGCTCTCTGCCTAATCAGGCACTTTAGTCTGCTGAGCTATCTGGCTGGCCTCAAAACATGCTTTTAAAAAAAAACCTGTCCCTGGCCGCCTTGAAAAGGGACAGATCAGGGCCAGGGAAATAGCTCAGTGGAATATTAAGTTGCTTGGCAAGCACAAGGGCCTGAGTTCAATTCCTGGTTCCAAAAAAAAAAAAAAAAAAAAGATAGATCGAATAAAATTTATTTTTTCAGTATATTTTTAATTTTCACTGCAGTTAGATTCCATATCAGGAACTTAAAACTTTGAATTATTGAAGCTGCATTCAAATATCATTTAAATTCACAAATCAGAAAGAAAAATGAGTTCCTATAGAGAACTTGATCATACCCTTATTTTTGTTAAATCAACTTACATTGTTTTTGTTGTTGTTTTATGGTGGCAGGAATTCAACCCACAGCCTTGGCCCCGGGCTACACCTCTAGCTCCCCAACCCCCTTTTTAAACCAATTTTTGTATTTTGAGACAGTCTAGCTAGATTGTTCAGTCTGAGCTCAAAATTGCAATCCTCATTCCTCAGCCTCCTGAGATTACAGGTGTATGCCTCCACACCAGGCTCATTTTTTGTTTGTTTTTTTCGTATCAGGGATCAAATTCAGGACCTTATGCTTGCCAGGCAGGTGCTTGCCAGCCCCCAAGCTAAATTTAAATATTTTATTTTTTTTTTAAATTAGTTGCTTTTTTAAAATTATTTATTTATTTTTATTTATTACATTTATTTATTGTGTGTGTGTGGCCAGCTCAGCCCACCAGGGGGCGGGGCTGGCTGGCATGTGGTGCTGGGGGATCGAACCGCGGTCCCTGTGCTTTGCCAAGCTTGTTTCAAGTAGGTGCTTTAGACCACTGAGCCATCTCTCCAGCCCCTAAATTTAAATATTTTAAAACACTTCCTTTCTTAATATTTCCTTAGAAAGCTGGGCATGGCACTGTAGTAATCCTAGCACTCTGGCAACTGGGGCACGAGAATCTTAAATTGGAGACCAACCTGAACTAGGAACACTCTCAAAAAAAAAAAGTCAAACAATCTTTTTCTTAAAAAAGAAATGGACAGAAGTACATCCTCAAAGTTCATCCCATCATTTACCATCTCCTACAAAGCTTTATCTATAGTTAATTTTTGAAGGGAACAAAGGTCCTATTTCTCTTCTTTTCTATCAAAATTTACTCATATAGGACGTCAAATTAAAAAAGAATCATAAATTCACAAAACATTACACGTGCTCTTAATAAGATTCTTATACTTACCAGTGATGTCTGATCTTCAAATGGTCTTGTAATATTTTTCCTAAGAACATTAAAAGGATTTGACATCAAGCTTAATAATCTTGCTAAGTAAATCCAATTAATATTTCTGTAAGTCAAAGATAATTTTATACTTGAATGATTTTAAAAAATGCAAAAACTGGGCATGGTGCCTGGAAAGATAATTATTCAAATACTTTTAATAACTACCGTATGCCAGGCATAGTTCTAGAAGCAAAGGATACTGTCATGCTATGTCAAATAACATAACAAGCTCACTTTCATGAAGATTATTTTTTCTTCTTTTTTTTAGCTCATGGTCTCTATGCAGTCCAGGCCAGGCTGGAACTATGTAGCTCAGGTTAGCATTTTACTTGCAATCTTTCTACCTCAGCCTTCCAAGTGCTGAGATTTCTATGTGCAACACCACATTGGTTCACGGAGCTTTTATTGTACTGGAAAACTAAAAAATTTAAAAAGCAGTAACAGTCAGCTGGGCATACTAGTGCACACTTTAATCCAGCATTTGGGAGGCCGAGGCAGGAAGACTGCTACCAGGAACTGCACAGTGAATTCAAGATTGTCTGAACTAAATAAATAGCAAGACCCTATAGCAAAAAAATTAAATAAAGCAAGAGCAATGACAAAGAACAAACAAAATACAGTATTGTGCTAGTGTGAAGAGACTTGACTAATGGGTTAGCCACTGCAAAGTTCTGAGGTTAAGATTATGCTCAGAGGGAAAAAAATGAACAAAGAGGGTCGGCCAAATAACTCAGTAGATTAAAGTACCTGCAAGCAGGCACAAGGGGCTGGGGTTTGATGGGGGCCTGCCATGCCAGCCCTGCCCACGGGGTGCCAAGACAGCAATTAAGACTGGGCGTGGTGGCGCGCACTTGTAATCCCAGTTTTTTTTCTTTTTTTTTAAATCCCAGCTCTTAGGAAGATGTAATCAGGTGGATCACTACGAGTCCGATCTAGTAGTGAGAGACCCTGAACACCCTTAGACCCTTCCTAAAATACAAAAAAAAAAAGAATGAACGAAGATTCTGAGATAGACACGAAAAACCCCTCAAGAAACACAAAGAAGCAAATGTCACTGAGATAAGTGACCAAAAAATAATGGTGGGATACATTCTAGATGCAGACACATCTCAGATTACACAGAGCTTCATTGGTCAAGGTAAGAAGTGCAGCTTAGAAGAGTAATGAGGAATACAGGAGCATTTCAACAGGACAGTGATATCATCAGATCTAAACTTTAATTTTTTTGGTACTGGGGATTGAAGTCAGGGCCTTGTGCATGTTAAGCAAGCAGTCTACCACTAAGCTACACGTCCTGCCCTAAATGTTCTTTTAAAGTATCACTCTATCTGCTATATGAGAATAGACTGTATTACTACATAGTAGAAAACTTTCAGCAACACATACAGCATTGGATATATCCCATGGGAATATACAGAGTCCACACTGAACTGTCACTAGAAGTACACTAGTAACAGCCTTTGCTTCAAAATTCTAAGATGGCTGTTATCCGTGGATCCACCATCAACAGATAGAACCAACTGCAGATACAAAGTATTTGGCAAGCACATAACAATCATGAACACAGCATCTAGATTGTATCAGGTTGTATAAATAACCAAGATGTAAAGTATATGGGAACTGTAGGCTCTCATGGTATATGTCTTTAATTTTAATACCAGCAAGGAAGAGGTGAAGGCAGGAGGACTACAAATTTGAGGCCAGCGTAGGGTATATAGTGAGACCTTGAGTCAATAAACAAGTGTATGGGAGGATGCACACAGGTCAGTAGCAAATACACCATTCTGTATGAGGGTTGTGCGCATCTAGACTTTGATATCCAAGGAGCCATAGACCACTGAGCAGTGGGCAGAGGTCAGTGCATTTGCATAGTGTCTGTATAATCTCAAAGCTCTTCTTCCAAGTATTTATTAACTACAGAAGGAAAAATACTAACTTTACGGTCTAGAAACCCAACAGAAACAACTTTTTTGGGGGGAAGGGGTGTTATTTTTTGTTTGTGGAGATAAAGTCTTGCTATGCAGTTTAAACTGGCTTTGAACTCAAGGCAATCCTCTTGCCTGGGGTGGAGTGAGACTAGGGGAATGTGCTATGTGCTACCACGCCTGGCAACAAGACCCCACTCTGACCAACACCACCACTAGTATAAAACACGGAAACCATCACGATACACTAGTATTTTTGTGACATTAAAAAAAAACATGTATGTAACTTCACCTTCTCGTGAAAGCACTTAAAACAAACCCAGATAGCTAACATATAAAATAATTGATTAGTTTTCATCAAATGTGTCAAGGCTATAGAAGACAAGACTGAGGAACTGTCACAAATTAAGAGTTAAGGAGACATGATCACAAAACATGTGGAGCTAGGTACAGAGCACGATCCATAATCCCAGCACTCAAGGAGACAGAGATAGGATTGCAAATTCTAGCCCAGCTGACAAATCAGTGACTATAGATTCCATCTCAAATTAATAAAGGCCTCAGCAGGGGATACGGATCAGCAGTACAGTGCCTGCCTGGCAATCACTACATTCTGAGTTTGATTCCCAGTACCAAATAATAATAAAGGACTAGGGCTGTAGCTTAGTACGAAGGCCTTGAGCTTAGTTCCCAGTACTTCAAAGGAGATCAGGAAGAGGGGGAAGAGGAGGAAAGGGAAAAGGGAAAAGACAAGAAAGGGAGGAGATGAAAGGAGGGGGAAAGAAGAATGCAATGTGTGATCCTGGAAGAGAAAAGGGGAAGGGGGCTGGCTGATCAGATAGGTCAGCAGATTAAAGCACCTGCTTAGGCAGACACAGGGACTGAGGTTCAATCCCCTGCGTGCCATCCCAGCCCTGGCCCCAAGGTGGGCACTAAGACTTAAATTGAGACTGGATGTGGTAGCATGTGCCTGCAATCCCAGCGCTCGGGAGGCTGAAAACAGGAGGATCACTACAAGTCTGTTCTGTGTAGTGAGACCCTGTAGGCCCTATGCTAAATACATTCAAAAAAAAAAATAGTGGTAAAACTGCTGTCAGCCAACTAAGTCTAAGGCCAGCCTGGACTACACAGCAAGACTGAGTCTCAAAAAACCAAACTAAAACAGAACATTAGGGGAAGCCAGGTGAAGGATATATAAGAACTCGTTTTTTTGGAACTCTTTATTATTCTCAAAATGTTCTGTAAATCTATAATTGTTCCAAACATGTACATTATATCTAATTTTTTCTTCTAAATCTTCCACATAATGGTAACTTTTATAGTGAAATACAGTAATTTATGTTAATAAAATTTTTAAAAACTATGACTTACTTTTTATACAGAACGCCATATGGTTTTTTCAGTGCATACTGTAAAACATAATTTATAGCTTTCAAACAAAACATTCTGAAAAGCAGAGATAAAAATAAAGCATTGTAACATTTGTTCTACAAGACCACTCTGGCCTGAACCCAAACCCTGTTCTGATTTCTTCTGCTTGGCTCCCTTTGCTCAACCAGTATAACATGTAACTTATGTTTAATATTTAACTCAGGCTAGACTTCCCTTAGTTCAAGCTTTTCATACCCTTTGTAATATTCTACCCAATTCAAATGATTCCTTCCATTTTTTAACCACTACTCAGTTCATTCTCTTCATGTAAAGTGGGAGTAGAAAAACGGCAAAAGTCAAAACAAAACTATCAGAGCTGACAGAATTAAACTAACTGAGGATAACAGGACTCAGAACAGTCAGTGATGACAATGAGAATACTATCAGGAGTTTAAACACAGACCTTTATAATTTTTTTTCTGTTATCCTCTAGTTCTTTAAAATTTTCTTTCCACTTACGCACAAATACTGTATCATCTACATAGCCAGGGACTAGCACAAACGGAAAAGCAAAGACATAAACAATGGCTTGTGTTGGAGAAACAGGTCAATGAGGGAAAAAGGTGAAATGATCATCAGAGGTAGTAAATAAAAGAAACCAACCAGTGACATCGCCTTTTTTGGCTGAAACTTTTTTTTTTCTTTTTTTTTTTGGCGGAACCAGGGATTGAACTCAGGCCCTTGCACTTGCCAGGGAAGCGCATATTCCACTGAGCCATCTCCCCAGTCCTGGCTGAAACTTCTGATGGTGATTCTTAGCCAGCACTCCCTGTCTCAAGGTAATGAATGCAACTTCTTTTTCCTGACAATTCAGAGTCATCACTTTCAATAACCACTGTAACAATCATAAACTCTGTACTGTTCTTTGAGCTAACTTAAAAACGAAGGGCCACTGTGTTGAAAGATTCTGGGAAGGAAAGGAACATTGTTCTATAAATGCAATTACATTTAAACAACCATTTCAAAAAAGAATAAACAACAATAAAAAAAGATGAACATATATTAGGCATTAAGATACCTGAAATAAGTGTTTATTTATTTATATTTTTTAAAAATACAAAATAGAAAAAAAAAAAACCCCAGCATTAGCAACAATACAAGATTTCACTAAACAAAGTAATAAAAATTCAACAATGGTTGCTGTATTACATGTTGGTATATTCAAATCAGTTGTTGAATTACCATATATAAACATGTAAGATTCATTTAAAGAAAAAACAAAACAGTAACAAAGTTACAAGAAATTCAAGAGAAAAAAATATGAGCATTTTTTTAAACATTTAAGCATTTAAGCATTAACTGCTCCTTTTAAGACGAGCAGAAATTGACAATACATTATCTGAACTATTCTGCGTATATACCCAAATATATATTTTTTCCTTCTTTCATTTGTTCTTTTCCTCATTCGTTTTTCCTTCTCATTGAACAATTTCTCTACCTTTCACATTATCTGTTGTACCACTTATTTGTTTATTTATTTATTTATAATGTATTTGGTACAGGGTCTCACTACACAGCTCAGACTCACAGAGATCCAGTTTTCAGCCTTTCTAGTGCTGGGATTACAAGCATGAACCACCACACTGGCTCAGCACACCTAGGGGTGGGGCTGGCGTGTTGTACCCTTTAGATTTTCATTTCTTTTTCAGGTTCTCACACTAAGGAGACAATATGATGTTGGCACAAAAGCCTCGAGTTTCCTTTTATTATAGCTGAATAATACTCCTTTGTGTAAAAATACCATATCTTTTTTATCCATTCCTCAGTTGATGGGCATTTGGGTTGTTTACAAGATTTAGCTATGTCAAATTCCATTACTATAAACATGGGTACACATATATCACTGTGGTATGATGATTTCAGTTCTTTTAGAAGAATACCTAGGAGGTAGCTGGCTTGAATGGGAAGAAATGAGTGTTTAACAAGCATAAAGAAGCTGGGTGTAGCACACGCCTACAATCCCAACATCTGGGAGGCTGAGGCAGGAATGCTCTGAGTTCAAAGCTTGTCTGGGCTACATAAGCAAGTCGAAGGCCAGTCTGAACCCCATGAGATCCTGCCTCAAAAAAGAAAAAAAAAAAAAAAAGCCTAAGTTTAGTCCAATTTTAAAACACTGAAGGCCAGGAAAGGTGGTACACACCTGTAATCCCAGTCCCTAGGCAGCTGAGACAGGAGGATCATGAGTTCAAGGCTGGCCTGGACTATATAGTGAGATTCTGTCTCAAAAAAAGCAAATCAAAACAAAAATATAACATAGTCAAATACTTAATTGACCTAACTCAATAAAAACCATGAGCTATATTTAAGGCCTAAATATTCAAAGCTAGCTATGAGATACCTACCCATGCTGATTAAGCACTTACTGAGCAGCTGTGTCTAGACACTGGGGCCAAGACACCACACTATGGAGGTAGGAAAAAAAAATGTATCTTCCCTTTTTAAATTAGATGTCCCAAACTGAACATTAGCACCTTTCCCTCCAAACTACACAGCCTGACACATTTTCTAACTGGCATTATGCCCACTGCCACATAAATTAGAATCCTGGGACACTGTCATTCTCACTAATACACAAAACCTATCTCCTCACTATCAATGCACTAATCAACTCTCACTTTTTTAGCACCACCAAACTTCAATGCTCTTTACTAGGCTGACAGCAATGACTTTACTTTTCTCCAAAGTCTGCAACCAGTAGGCACTGCCTCCAATTTCAGCTCTTTTCTAAAGCTAGCAAATATTAAAACAAACTTACTTGTATGCTTCTCCAGCAGCTCAACTTGGTATGCTAAAAATTTCTAACATGATGTCAACATCTTTGGAACAGTAATATATGTACATACCACGTCTTTCAGGACTTGGGTCACTGTTGCATTTGCATTTCCCCCTTTAATCAGCATGGCATTTTTAATATTTTCACTAAGTTTTGGTTCCCTCTTCTCAAGGAATCTCTTGGCTCTTTTTGTTTTGGGCTTTCTGTTCAGAAAAGCAAAATTCATAACAATTTAAACATGTACATATTCCCATAGAAAAAATTCTTTATGAAGATCCAGAATTGAACAGTGAACGAATTCTTGTAAAAAATCAATCGATCAATCAATCAATATTCTACTCACATACTTATCAACTAGGATTCCATCATTCAACAAAATCTCCCATTTTATTTATTTATTTATTTATTTATTTATTTATTTATTTATTTATTTATTTATGTGGAGCCAGGGATTGAACTCAGGCCCTTGCACTTGCCAGGGAAGCGCTTATTCCACTAAGCCATCTTCCCAGCCTCCCCAAAATCTCCCATTTTAAACACAGCAGTGAAAGATATTCTATTACTGGTGTTTTATTAGGTTTTGTTTTTTTATAAAAAGTTTCATTTTGATCTTCCTTATTAATATAAGTCTGTCCCCCCCCCCCCCAATCTTCTTGGGAGAGGATTTCACTACGCAAGCCAGGCTGGCCTTGAACTTGAGGCAATTTTGCCTCAGCCTCTTAGGTGCTGGGATTACAGGTGCGCGTCACCATGGCTGTACTCTGCCAGGCCAGGGGATAGAACCCCAGTCCCTGTGCTTGCCAAAGCAGGTGCTTAGTCCGCTAAGCTACCTTGCCAGCTTTTATTACTTTTTTCTAAATTTTCAATTAAAAAATAAACAACTCAAATAAATGATGTTACTTTTTACTCCGTTATATTTTTCTTCAAACTTGAAGGCAGATAAACACCATAATACGAAGAACTGCATATCAATCTGTGGGCATTCACTAAAGGCAGGGAAGCTGATTATAACAATCTTTCTTCCAGGGTCAAAACAATAGTGACTGCCAGGAAACATGGAGTCTCATTCTTAACACCCTTGCCAAGGAAGTCTACATGGCTGCTCTCAAGACCTGGGGATATGGCTCAGCAGCACAGCACACGCTTAGCAAGTACAACACAAGACCCTGATTTTTTGATTTCTGGTACCAAAAGTAAGTAGCCTACTGCTCTTGAAAGGCAATAACTATTGATATTATAGAGTAATTCTACATAGTGAGGATTACTCAAGACCTTATGATTGCTATTATCCTTGTTTACAAATGAAGCAACTAAGACAAGATAAAGAATTTGCCTGAGGTCACACAGCTAGTAAAGAAGCCAATCTTCAAAATGAGATATATTTAAAAACTTATCTTAGGGCCGAGGTGATAGTTCAGTGGCATAAGCACCTGCCTGGCAAGTGCAAGGTCCTGAGTTTGATCTCCAATACCAAAACATATATATATATATGTACCTTAAGATGTGTACATATATATATTTTTTTATTTTATATATATATTTATTTATCTTAAGACCAATTACTGCAGCCTATAAACTAGGAAGGAAAACTAAATTCATTATTCTGACTTTATGATGCAGCAGAAATGTCATGCTTCTATACATGTCTTTTCAGAAAACTTTTCAAACACTTCTCTGCCATCTACTGAAAGAATCTTCTCTTAAAAAACCATGAGCCTCTCTTACAGTGCTACAGATACATTAAATTAAAGAAAAATACAAACAAAAAAGAGAGAGGGCATAATGGTGCACAGCTGTAATACCAGCACTCTCGGAGGCTGATGAATCAGAGGACTTCAAGACCAGCCTTGGGAACTAAAAGCCATGTCCCAAAATCTAGAAAGATCAATTCTGCATCTCATCTTATAATCTGAACAACTACTCTGAATATAACAATGTATGATATAATAAACCATTGATAGTTTCTTATCACCTTGTTTTGAAATTCTGTATTTTTATTGTTTATTTCCCTTTAAAAACAAAAAAACAACTAAGAAGGAATGGAGATATAGCTTGACAGGTTCTGGATTTAACCTAGTGGTGGGAATGGGGGTATGACAGCATAAACAAGATATATCATGTATATACTTTAGCTTCTTGTGGAGAAGTTTTAAAAATCTTTTGTGTTTTGATTATGGGTTTTTTTGGGGGGGACCTCATGATTGAATCCAAGGCCTCTGCAGTGAGCCATACCCCCAAAGCTTTTAGTTTTTATTTTGAGATAGGGTCTTGCTAGGGTTTTATATATGGCTCCAACTTGGAATCCTCCTGCTCAGCCTCCCAAAGTGCTGGGGTGACAGGCATGTGTCACCTTGTCCAGCTCCCACATAGAAGTAAAAATTCTCCCTCAGATAAAAATGTTATATACTTGTTATGTCACTTACTAGCTAATAAAGACACTCATTTTATCAAATCAAAAAATATCAGCAATCTGCAGCCAGGTATGGAGGCTCAGGCAGGAGGATCCCTGAGATCAAGGCTCTCTGAGTCATTCAATTAGACCTTCTCTTCAAATGTTAAAAATGCAAAAGGCCAGGTATGTGATTTAATTCAGCCCTCCCTGGGTTTAATCCCCAACAACAGGAAAAAAGAAAGAAAGAAAGAAAGAAAGAAAGAAAGAAAGAAAGAAAGAAAGAAAGAAAGAGGGAAAGAAATGTGCATTGTGTCTTTAGGGTCATTAAGGGTATATAATCTATATTGTGTTTTGTTACTTCTCACTAAACAGCAAAACAAATGTAAACGGTGTTTTACTCATTCTCCTAGCTGCTTGTCTATCAGAATGTAAACTAGTTTTACTCATCATTATTGTCTCAACACTTCGGTACAGGTGTGCAAACCCCCAAATCAACAGCTTAAAAGAAACCGTTCAGATGACATAGACTAGGTAAAATCATGAGAGGCCACAGCAAACAGAAGGAATATTTAGAAGCTCCAATAAGTATTTTCTGAACGAATTTAAAACATCAATCAAGGATAACCCAGGGAAATGTACCAAGTTGGACAGACTACAAAAACCCTACAAACATTTTCTGCCTGCTGTCTCAAAGGCTTTACATACATCTCTATGTAACTGGACTACTATGACTGCTACTTTATGGAGTGAACTGAGATTTAGAAAGGTTTAATGAGGATGGGCACAGTGGCACACGCCTGTAATCCCAGCACTCAGGAGGAGGCTTAGTTGGGAGGACTGCTGCTGAGTTCAAGGCCAACATGAAATATAGACACTGCCTCAGGGTTTATCTTTTCTTTTTAACAAGGATCGAACTCAGGACCTTGAGCTTGCCAGGCTGGCGCTTATTACACTGAGCTATCTCCCCTGCCCGGCCCTGTCTCAAAAAAAAAAAAAAAAAAGTCCAGATGCACACACTCTGGATTGAATCCCCAGGGCGGGAGGGGCAGGGGGACAAAAAAAGGTTAATGGCCTCAAGTCACAAGGCTTTAAGTGGATGCTCCCGAATGTCGCCCAGATCTGATTCCAGAGCCTTCCCTCTTCCGCTCCCCTCCCCACCTCAGAAACCCCATGGTTTTGCCAGTGTGTTTACACTCGCACACGGATTGAACCCAGGGCCTCCTGTAAACTAGGTCAGCGCTCTACCGCACATCTACTTCCGGCCCCTGGACTGGACTGTGCTTTATCTAATAGTACTTCCATGCAGTACACAATGAGTACATGCATCGTGGAAAGCTGGTACACTGACAGGGCACATCTTAATTCTTTTTACGCCCCTTCCCTCCATCCCTGTCACCTTTCTATTTGCTAAAGATCTATGCCCCGGTTTCCTATTATCTATCACTGCCTTTTCTCCAGACACGTTTGGGCTGGCTTTATTGTTCGTTAACACTAGGTGCTGCTACGCAGTCCAGGCTGGCCTTAGACTATGCTGCCCACGCTGGGCACGAGTTCGCGGCGACACTCCTGCCTCAGCCTTCCAAGTGCTGGGCTCGCGCCTCCACGCCCGACTTCAGCTGGTTTTTAATGGCTAGGATAAAGGCGGCCAAAGCTTCTATCTCCTCTCCCAAGCTGCTACACTGCGGGCTTCCCGGCTCCCCAACTCTGTAGGCGGCACTAGCTAAACTTTGTGAATCAAAGGGCCTTCACCCGCCACGCAAAGAGCGTCAAGAAGGAAAGCAGAAACCGGGGAAAGAGACAATATCTTTCTTGCCACAGGAGACCCTCTCCTCAAGGGCCCAGCGCACTTACACAACTCGGTCCAAGGCGTCCATCGCTACCACAGCTCAGCCCAGCCAATACACGTGCACTGCGCGGATGCGTGAGCTAAGTGCCTGCGCCGGAGCAGCCGGAACCGGAAATTGAGAGTGACGCAATTTCCTGGGACGGCCTGGTCGCTGGTCGCCGGCGGCCATGTTGGGTGAGCCCACGCTCTGTTTCCCGGGTTACGAGTCTACGTTGTGCTCTTTGCCGGAAATTAAAATGCGATGTAACAGTTTAGATTACCCTTCTGCTGCCGATGTACAGGTTTGTGCATATATCTGGAGTCAGGTGTTCAGGAACTAGGTGTTCTTCAGGAATGCCCCAAAATGCTAGAAAGGTTGAAAGTACGGCAGGTGCTCATGTGGTTACTAAAAATGCTCGTGTGCAACGGGCATCATTAAATGATGCGGTAGGGGAAGTTTATTACTACCAGTTCTCTAGCACATAAATACTGAAAATAATACTGCACATTGTGATTATTTTCTATTTTCTAATTGCTATATAATTCTAATATCACAATTCCCTTGGTTTGGGTACACAATATGTGCAAAATAGAACTACCGCCACTAATTTCAGGATATTTTGCGTTATTCGCATTTTTCCTTCCACCAATCTCGGGGCAACCATTTATCTACTTACATGCCATAGATTTGCCAATACTGAACATTTGTATTGTAAATAGACTCACAAGTTGCACCCTTGGGACTGGGGAGCTAGCTCATTAGAATAAGCTCTTGCCTGGGCCTGAGTTCAATCCCCGGTTTCACACCCACCAAAAAAAAAAAAAAAAAAAAGACAAGTTGCCGCTTTATGCTGACTTTTTTTTTCCCTTCCTGTGTTTGGTACAGGGTCTCACTACGCAGCTCCGACTCATAGTGATCCTGTTCTCAGCCTCCCCAGCGCTGGGATTACAGGCATGCGCCACTATGCCCGGTCCCATTGGCGTGCTCAAGCGCGGCGTAGCATGTGGTACCAGGGCTGGGATCAAACCTGCGGTCCCTGCGCTTGCCAAAGCAGGAGCTTGCCAAAGCAGGAGCTTATTCCACTGAACTGTCTCGCCAGCCCTTTTGTACTGACTTCTTTTATCTAACTTAGTGTTTAAGGTTTATATATTTTGTAGCAGGGATCAGTACTTCATTCTGTCTTTGTTCTTGATGGTAGTAGTTTTTTGTTTGCCTTGAACTTCTGGCAACCATCCTGCCTTAGCATCCTCACTGCTGGTATTACAGGTGTGTGCCACCAAGCCCAGAAGTAATATATTAAATTTTGAAACAAAGGGCCTGGGGAGATAGCTCAGCAGAATAAGCGCTTGCCTGGCAAGTGCAGGGTCCTGAATTCAATTCCCAGTACCGCTTAAAAAAAAAAAAAAAAAAATTTAAACCAAGAAGTGTGAATCTTCCAATTTTGTTCTTTTTCAAGATTAAATTCCTATATCGATTATAAGATTAACTTCTGTGACAGGTATGGTGGTACACACACACCGGCAATCCCAGCACTCCAGAGGCAGAGACAGGAGCAGCACTGGGAGTTCAAGACCAGCCTGGGTTACAAAGTGAGCTCAAGGCCAGCCTGAACTACATAGGGAGACCCTGTCTCAAAAAAGACCAAAAAATTAAAAAAAAAAAAAAAAATTCAGCAAAAGAGTTAGCTGGGGTTTTGACAGTGATTGTAACATGGGAAATACCAGCATCTTATTCAGTCTTCCAGTCTTGACCATAGGTGATCTATTTATTTAGGCCTTCTATATTTTCCAGTAATACTGTTTGCTGCCAAGTTTTATTTTGTTATTTGTTTTGGTTTCTTTTGTTTCTTGTTTTGTTTGGTTTTTTTTTCCCCCCAGGGGAGGTACTGGATATCAAACCTAGGCCTTTGCCCATGCTGAGCCAACCTCTAACACTGCTGCAGCTACAGCCTTTTTAACTTTTTGTTTTTGTTTAAGGTCTCAAAATGTAGCCAAACTGGCCTTGAACTGTATAGCTCAGGCTGGTCTCAAACTCCCAGTGAACTTCCTGCCTCAGCCTCCCATGTGCTGGGATTACAGGCATGTGCCACCGTGCCCAGCCCTCTTTTCATTCTCTCTCTCTCTCTCTCTCTCTCTCTCTCTCTCTCTCTGTTAATTTAATCATGTCTTTTCCCTTGGTTAGTCTAAATAAAGTTCGTCAATTTTGTTCATCTTCACCAAGTACCAATTTTTGTTTTGGTTGATTTTTTTCTATTGCTTTTCTATTCTCTATTTTACTAATCTCTATTTTCTTCTTTACTTTTCTTTTCCTTATGTTGCTTTGGGGGAAGATTTCCTTGGTTGCCACCACATAAAATTAAAATGGCTCATTTTAAAACAAACATAGTAAGATGCACAAACCAGAAAATATGACAGTGTTCTTGAAGGCCAGGGACCTGAGACCAGTTCTAGGTTGGTAACCTTTTCTGAAGAGGGGTTAAAAGCAGGGAATACCAACCCAGGTTGGTACATCATAAAGTGTGTTGGAACCAGTTTCACAATGGCTCAATTTGCGTACTTCCCCAAGTGACAAATGGAGATTTGGGATTATCTGTATCACCCTTTTGAGATTTCCCATTATCTCTTTAGTGGTGAGCCATCCTTTCCCATCTACTAAAACTAAACCTATAACCACTGAGATTAATACACTCCTGGGCAAGATCCTTCTTAGCATAAAATCCTCTCCTCAATCAATAATTGCCAAAGTTCTGGCTGCCTCAGGGTTTTTGTTCTTCAGAAACAACTGGTAATCCCAGATCTCTGCTTAGGCTTTTGGCATAATCATTATTATAGTTGAATTCCAATAACTTTTCTCAATTGGAAAGGAGTGAAATTAAAGCTGGACTATTGGGAATTATACCTCTATCTTTAAGCACCTCAGAATATTTCTGTTTCTAAATAAAAAATTTTCTATAGTAGACTGGAGAATGGCCTCTAAGGATTATGCTTATATGTAAGTTGCATAGCAAAGGGCACTTAGAGCAACATCTTAAATAAGAAAAAAACATCTTAAATAAGAACCTTACACAGATAGGTGCAGTGCACACAAATGGATCTTTAAAAGCAAAAGTGGAAGGCAAAGTTACTTGTAATCACAGCTACTCAGGAGGCTGGTGTGATCTCAAGACACAAGCTTGAGATCACCCTAGGCAACTTAGTGAGGCCCTATCTTAGAAAAAATGGGCTGCACATGTAGAAGGTTCTGGGTTCAAACCCCAGTATCACCAAAAAAAAAGGGGAAAAAAGGTGAGTAAGAAATAACAGGATATGGGGCTGGAGAGATGGCTCAGTGGTCTAAAGCACCTACTTGAAACAAGCTTGGCAAAGCACAGGGACCGCGGTTCGATCCCCAGCACCACATGCCAACCAGACCCGCCCCCTGGTGGGCTGAGCTGGCCACACACACAATAAATAAATGTAATAAATAAACATAAATAAATATTTAAAAAAAAAAGAAAAAAGAAATAACAGGATAGACTGAAAATGAGGAAGGACTCAATCTCTACTAGCAGTTTTAGAGAAGAGGCCACCGGCCAAGAAATGTGAGCAGCTTCTAGATTCTGGAAATAGCCCTTAGCTGACAAACACTGAGGAAATGGGCCCTCGGTCTTCAGCAGCAAAGTACCTGAATCCTGCCAACCACTGACTGAGAAAGGAAATGGATTTATCCATCCCTTCCCCCACCCTCAGCTCCCAGAAAAGAACACAGTGCTACCAATACTTAGACTTTCACCTAGATGAGACTGAGTTCAACTTATGACACACAAAGCTGTAAGACAATAATCTGGCCTTTACTAAACTGGTGGTTAATAGCAATGGAAAAATGCACTCACCTTACACAAAAGTTCCATTTACAGTACTCATCAGACCAAGAATCTATAAAGTGGTATGAGCTTTATTGTTTTGTGATCCCAGGAAGCAAACTTAGCAGTGTAGTACCTCTGAGCCACCCCATCCCCCACCCCTTTTTTTGGAGACAGCATC
This sequence comes from Octodon degus, assembly GCF_000260255.1. Lineage (NCBI taxonomy): Eukaryota > Metazoa > Chordata > Mammalia > Rodentia > Octodontidae > Octodon > Octodon degus. The sequence continues at coordinate 10,167,958 of NW_004524666.1, read as the reverse complement.
TCACTAGGTGAGATTATAGCTGGGATTACAGGTGTGGGCCACTATTCCTGTTTTAAAATTTTAATCATACTCAGGAGATTGAGGCAAGCACATTATGAAGTCAAGACCAGCCTGGACAACACAGCAGGTTCAAGCCCAGCGTGGACTACAGAGTGAGACCTGAAATGAAAAATACAAACAAAAAAATTTAACTCTTGTCAGGTCCTGAATGATTTTGGTATATTACATTATGCTATTTACTAGAAATTTTATGTATAGCCAACAAAAACAGTGAACTGACAGCTATGCAGCCAATAATTTTATGTGAAAATACTTTTTGACAAGTTCATGACTAGTTATGAGGAACATTTTGGGGCCGGGAATGTAGCTCAGTGGCACAGTGCCTACCTGGCAAGTGCAGGGCCCTCAGTTTAATTCCCAGTAACAAAAACAAACCTAAGTTATGAGGATCATTTCATCTAGGGGTGATTTTTAAGGTGGAGAACTGAGTTTCCATAAGAACAGCACCTTCCATCTCAGAAGAAGGGATGCTAACTAGAGGATCAGAAGCTGCTGTTTCCAGTGCTTCCTCCTGTTCACAGATGAGGCTTGATCTGTCTTTCACGTTAGTCTCTTGCTCTTCCACCTTCAAACGTTTTTTCGAGGCTGAAGCTCCAACTTCATTTTCATTTTCATGTAGAAAGTTACAAATCATGTTGGTTCTGTAGGAGAAATCATTATCTTTCATCTGCAGCCACTCTACTCCTCCTAATTTAGACAGGACAAGAGACAAACCGAGAAAGAGACATGAAAAAGAAATTTAAATGTACCTTAAGTTTTCATCCTGTGAGTTTATGTCAAAGTAAAACTCCAACATAAACCAATTGTAAGTACTGATAAAAAAAATCACATGTCATTTTCAGGTTCCATGGAGATGGAGAGGGGGTGCATCTTCACAGTCACCACTACTCTCACTTGGAGCCCTGCTCCCCACCCTTTTCCCAGAGTGAAGCTCTCAATGCTTGGGCTGGGCATATAGCTCAGTGCCATAGCATCTGCCTGGCAAGCACAAGGTCCTGAGTTCCATTCCCAGTACCAAAAAAAAAAAAAAAAAAAAACTCAACTCTGAGAAATAATTTGAGTTCTCACTGCCATCTAGTTCCTTAAGGAAAACTTTGTCAATTTCCTATGGTTTTCTCTTTACCTATTCAGTTTGCATCATACAATGATGACACTACTGCTACCTTCCAAGTTAAGACTCTAAACACTGTCTTTTTTATTTTGGTGAGGAAAGGAGTTCTGGGGATTGAACCCAGGGCCTCACACCTGCTAAACACGTGCTCTACCACTAGCTACATCCCCGTCATTTTTAGCTGGAATATGCAACTGTGAAGTAAAGCAGCTCTCAGCTGTGTATAGTGGTACACACCTGTTTTCTCAGCACTCAGGAGGCTGAGACAGGAGGATCGCCACTAGTTGGAGGCCAGTTTGGGCTACATAGTGAGTTCCCCCCGTCAAAACAAAACAAAACAAAACAAAACAAAACAAAACAAAACAAAACAAAACACAAAACTTGTTTCTTGCTCCAATCCCTAACCTCTTAATATCTCATACTCAAGGAATTCTCCAGTGATGCCAAATTTCTTCGTATCTTTTTAGCCAAGTACTTCCAATGGATAAGAAGCTTAGGTTCATTATGTAAATTAATAGGCACCCACTGAATTCTATTAGGTGTCTCAAAAATGCCTCGACCAACCTCCGCACCCTGTCTACTGTCTGTTTCCATTTCCTATGATAACCAGGGTTGAAGCTTTTGTGCTGAGCCTATCTTTTTACTACTCCTATAAAGTCTCAAAAATGCATTAGACCTTTTCCTTCCAATTTAGCTTTGCCTAATGAGTCCCCTTCCGTTTTCTTTCTGCATAAAATCATTCCCAATCATGTAAGTTCAAAATCTGGGCATAGTCCTTTATTCTGTTACTTGGCATAGTACCTTGCACTAACAGGTCCTTAAACAGACAAAATTATATGTTGTGTCACATTTGTGCATTTCTAATGTCCATCTCAATATTATGTAATATATTTCCTTACTTCCTTTTTTTTGTTTGGTGATGGGGATTGAACCCAGGACTTGGTGCATGATGAGCACCTGTTATACCACTGAGCTACATCCTCAGCCAAAATGTGATTTAGAGTACAAGTTCCAAGGAAGTACCAGCCACACTGCTTGTCTTTTGTTCTGCCTCCAGCACACTGCCAAGGTGGGCAACCAGCCTCCTACAATCCCCAGAGATCTTCACCTTCCTGTATGATGCCCTGGTGGAGCTCCCACCCACACAGGACAGATTACCGTAGAAATGACAGTGTGCAAATTCTAAGGGTGGTTCACAAAAGACATGGAGATTTCTACCTTCTTTTCATAAATTATTAGATCTAAGAGAAGTGAGCTGCCACCACAGCAGAACCCTTACTCAGTCTTGTGGGGAAGTCCACACAACAGGGAACCAAAGCCACCTGCCAAAAGCAGTAACAGTCTGACCAGCCATGAGACTGTGCCACCAAAAATTGAAGCTTGCAGCATCAGTCCAGCCTGAAATGACTGCAGTGTAAACAACACATTGACTGTAGCCTCATGAAAAGACCCTGAGCCTAAATCCCTAATTCACGGGAACTGTGTGAGATTCTGGTTTCTCTGTGTTGTATAATGAGAATAAATAACAGAGAAAATCCCACAGTTCCTTTAATCAGAGTGTCTAAATGATAGCTAACCTCATCATTCGCATTTGACTTCCACGTTCACAGAACCTAAGACCTCTGGCTTTCTGTTATTTTTATGAGATGCCTTTTAAAAATGAATACTTTTAGGCAGGCACAATGGTGCATACACTAATTTCAGCTCACTTCTGGAGGCTGATAAGTTCAAGGACAACATGAGTCACTTTGCAAGATCCTGTCTCAAAAGTCAAAAAACAAAGGCCTGTGCTTGTAGCTCAGTAGTACTTGCCTAGCATGTGGGAGACTCCAGGTTTTATCTCAGCGCCACACACAAGAGAGACAATTTCGGGATATCCAAAGAATAGAAGTAAGCAGGGCATGGTGGGGCTCTTGGGAGGCTGGGCAGGAAGATTTCTGAGTTTGAGACCAGCCTGGGCCACAAAGTGAGCTCAGGCTAGCCGGAGCCACATAGTGAGATCCTGCCTCAAAAAAAAAAAAAAAAAGAAAAAAAAAAAGAAAAGGAACACATATACATACACACACAGAACAAAAGTGTTATGTGCATATGTGACACAACAATTTTTGAAAATAAATGTACCTTTTCAGTGTTTATTCCTTGCCTAAAATACAGTAATTAGGGTAGGGAGATGGCTCAGTAGAATAAGTACTTCCCTGACAAGCACAAGGGCCTGAGTTCAATCCCCAGATCCACCAAAAAAAAAAAATAATAATAATAATAACAGTAATTAAACTATGAACAGAGTCTTATTTACTAAAGTTTTAAATATTAGTTATTCTTTTTGTTATTGTTTTGAGACAGGGTCTTGCTATGCCATTCAGGCTGGCCTTGAAATCACTGTGTATCAAGGGTTGGCCTCGAACTTGCATCAATCCTACTGTCTGGGCTTTCCAAGTGCTGGGATTACAGGCGTGTGCCGTCATGCCCAATCTCAAGTATTCTTGTGAGCAATGAATGTTGAAAGCATCCTGTGATTATCTGCTCAGTTCCACAGCCATGTTTTGCTGTGAAGTAAGATATACTACCTTAAGTCTCTAGACCATGATGGGGACAACTAGAGAAAACAAAAAGGATGCTAAAGATTAGACTCAGGACTCAGATCTGTTCTGAGAGTTTCCTCCACATACAAAAACAGGTGCTTGGGCAGGCGAGATAGCTTAGTGGACTAAGCACCTGCTTAGGCAAGTGCAAGGACCAGGGTTGAATCCCTGACACCACATGCCATGCTCGCCCCCGTCCCCCAGGTGCACTAAGCAGGCCACCAAGACCAGGCATGGTGGTGCATGCCTGTAATCCCAGTGCTGAGATGGCTGGAAACAGAAAGATCACTATAAATCCAAGCTGCAGGGCTGGGGAGATGGCTCAGTGGAATAAGTGCTTCCCTGGCAAGTGCAAGGACCTGAGTTCAATCCCCGGTTCCACCAAAAAATTAAATTAAATTAAATTAAAAAAAAAAAAAATCCAAGCTGCGTAATAAGACTCTTTACCAAAAAAAAAAAAAAAAAAAAAAAAAGTTAGCTGCTCTAAGTGTTTTGGGGAAGGCTGCTACAGCTACCAAAAGTTTCTGCGTGACTCCCTGGGGTTACACCTTGGTAATTCGGAAATGGTAGCATCATGTACTCCATTTCCAACTAAAGCTTTTAATGAAACATCAGGAGAGACAGATGCTGCTGAATTCCCTAGGGCTTGGAAATCTTGTCTTACTTAACAAATTCTCTATGAGTGTTTCCCAGTGCAGAGCAGACAGATGTTTATTGTATGCCTTAGCCACATCAGAGCAAGCTGAATTTTTAATCTGCTTGGTTCCTTCCATGTGGCGTGTTTAATTTTGAAGTCTTTAGTTGGTGATGCTGGGAATCAAAACCAGGGCCTCTTGGATACTGGGCAAATGCTTTACCACTGAACTGTACCCCCTACCCAAATGGAAGTCTAAAACCTTTTAGGTTTTGTTGCCATTTCCTCAAAAAGAGGATAATACTACTGACACAAAGTTTTATTTATTTTGCAGAGTTAGGGATGAATCCAGACCCTCATGCATGCTAGCAAGTGTTCAATGTGAAAGTACTAAACATTTTACACATAGTTCTTGCTGCAAACCACAGGGCATTCCCTGAATAAATGAGTCACTGTCAGAACCAAAAGGACATCCCCTAAGTTAAGAGTTAAGGAAACTGACCTGTGCTTTCTTCTCCTTCCTTCTTCTCTGTCAAGAGAGTTCTGGTCATGCTGAGTTTCTTCATTGTGTGGCATTTATATTTCAGCACTGTTTTACTGTTGCCTTCTGTATCTACCAAAACACAAAACAACTCAATTATTGTATTGTGTGATGCTGTTAAATAAAATAATGATGTGGACTTTAATAATTCCAGTTCAAGGAGCTCAGCTAAATTATCAGCTTAAGGGCCAGCCAAATAGCTCAGTGGATTAAAGTGCCTGCAAGCAGGCGCAAGAGCAGGGGGCTCAATCCCTGGGCCTGCCATGCCAGCCCTGCCCCTGGGCTTGAGACTGGGCATGGTGGCACGCGCCTGTAATCTCAGCTCTTGGGAGGCTGTAAACAGGAGGATCACTATAAGTCTGATCTAGTAGTGAAACCCTGAACACCCTGTAGACCCTTCCCTAAAATACAAAAAATAAATTTTTTTAAAAAGACAAAAACAGAAATGTGCCCTTCAGGATGTTATGCATAATACTACCACTCAGAATGAAAGCCCAAACCAGGGCACAGTACCGCATGCCTACAATCCCCAGCACTCTGGGAGGCTAAGGCCAGAAGATCCTAAATTCAAGCCCAGACTGGCCAACTCAGCAACTTAATGAGAACTTGTCTCAGAATAAAAAGAGCTACAGATACTGCTGTGTGAAGAGCACAGGTTCAGTCCTGGGGAAAAAGAAAAGGACCAAAGTCAGACTCTGAGCTTTAGCCTGAGGGAGATTAGAGTAGAAATATCTCCAATCATAAAAGCTGGCTGGAAAAACTGGCCAACCTGCTGCCTGGAACTGTAGTGTTAGGGAACTGGGCCTAGACAAGAGGGAGGAAGTCCTGAACACCTCCACACTCTGCTCTGTGAGTGTAAACTGACAGCAAATTGGCTATGTCTGTCTCGTGAACCACATGAATTGATATTCAGCCAATCTGGTAATGTCACAGGACTTAACCTAAAAATAAAGATAACACACTCATCAATGTATTTCTTTTGGGACTGGGGCTTGAACCCAGGGCCTCACACATACTAAGCATTATCTTTACCACTAAACCACACCCCAAGCCCCATCAATGCCTTTCTCAATGTAAACACTATAGTTATTTTTACATACATACACAAGAAGACATACAAGAATATGTACACAGCATCTCTGCAGTGAGGCAATAAGCATAACTAAAGCTATGAGCCATAGCTCAGTGCTACAGAGTGTGCTTAGCAGGTGTGAGTCCTTGGTTCGATCCCCAGAACACACACAAGAATGTGGGCCCTGAAGCCAGACCGCTTCAACATAAATCCTGGCTCTGCTACTTCCTGCATGAGCCTGGACATGTTACTTAACATGTCTGAGTTTCAGATTATTCAATTATAAAATGAAAATCATACTAGTGTCAAGTTTATCAGGTTGTGGTGAGGAATAAAGGTTGATATATATAGCACTTAGAACAACATAGAAAACATACCAATAATAACTTAATAATTACAGGTGAATTTCACATGGGATAACAGCTGTGCTGCTCTTGAAAGTGTAGTTATCAGGCAGGCTCTGGTGGCCCATGCCTATAATCCCAAAACTAGGGAGGCTGAGGTAGGATTATCTCAGGTTTCAAGCCAACCTGGGGTACACAGTGAGTTCAAGACCAGCTTGAACTGCATAGTGAAACTCTGTTTCAAACACAGCAAAAAATTGTAATTGTAAGTTTATACTCATAGCAACCGTGATCTAGAGAACAAATTGCAACACATTTACAAAATGGAATAGGAAGCAATAGGGACAGTAAAAGAAGATTCAAAATGATGTATACAGAATGTTATAATCTGTATCAAGTTTGGTTTTTCTTTTTTTGTTTGAGACAGGGTCTGTTTATGTAGTTCAGACTGGCCTGGAACTCATGATGATCCTCCTACCTCAGCCTCCTAAGTGCAGGGATTACAGGCATGTGCCACTATGCCCAGCTCCTGTAACTAATTTTATACTATGTAAGTATAAGTCTACAACAATAAATAATACTGTTGTATGTATTTTCAAACTTAAGCCTGTGGGATAAGTCAGTGTAGCTTGTCTAACACAAACAAGGTGCTGGGTTCAACCTTAGTGCAGCAAAACACACACAAAAATAAAATTTGAGGGCCAGCCAAATAGTTCAGTGGATTAAAGCACCTGCTTAGGCAGACACAGTGGCTGGGGCTTGAGTGTTTGATTGCAGGTGTGCTGTGCTGGTCCCACCCCCGGGGGGTGTTGAGATGCAACTGAGACTGGGCATGGTGTCACACACCTGTAATCCCAGCTTTCGGGAGGCTGAACACAGGCAGATCACTATGAGTCCGATCTACGTAGTGAGACCCTGTAGACCCTTATTAAAATACAAAAAAAAACCCTTGAAGCTGGGTATAGGAAAGATAAACAGAATAGAAAAATTAGGTATAGGGAAGATAAATGTCAAATTCAATAAATTGATCCCCTCTGAAGACATAGGAAGGAAGCAAGTTTTGGGGGCTTTATCTTTTTTAATTTATTAGTATATGCAGTACATAATGTATACACATGATACTCATAATGTGAGACCATGCCTCAAAAACAAAAACAAAAAAAGAGCTACTATAATAGTTATTTACCATGTTCAACGTTTTCTTCGAATATAACACAGGTTCCAACAGTATCTGTAGAAAAATTTAAAGGCAACTTGTTGAGAAACAGCAGAGCTTCTTTCTCTGAAAGGCGTATCAAAGGCAACACCTAGCTGACACCCTCCTACCTTCATACTCCCCAGCAAAGACGTAGCTGTCCAACTGCATAATGGGCCTGGCAGTGTCAATCCCCTACAACAGAACACAGGTGCATAAAGTTATAAAAAAAAGCCTCCATGGAAAGTCCTGTCCAACTTGGGGAAACCTGTCTACAGCATCTGTTTTGGGGAAGAGGGGATTTGAGCCTGTTTCCCAAAAGGGCCTCCACCTGCCTCAGCCTCCTAAGTGCTCAGTTTGCAGGCAAGTGCCACCATACATGGTTAGGCTAAGGATTTTGCTCTAGCAAGTACAAAATTACCACTGCTTTGATCCTCACAGCTACAACCCAAAGGCTACTTACTTTACAGGTCATTTTTCTTTCTCGCTATGGGGCACTGGCTGGTCTCAAAGTCCCTCTTGCCTCAGCCCCAAGTACTAGGATTACAGGGATACATCATTACTCCCAGCCCAAGGTCAGTTTCAACCAATATTCTGCTCCAGCTTAGAGGAGGAGAGGAAGGTATTTGTGCACAGTAATAAGGGCTTCGTGGTAAAACGATAATGATTCTAGGTTTGCTCAGTGATAGAGCTGTGCTGAGCATGTGAAGGCCCTGGCTCCATTCTCCGTTTTCACCCCACAAAAGAGGCAATCAACAAACCTGGCATGGTGGGGCACACGGGTAACAGCTGTAATTCTGGCACAAGGGAAGTGAAGGGAGGAGGCTTGCATATTTGAGGCCAGACTGGCCTACACAGGAAGAGGGTTCAAAAAAAAAAAAGAAAAGAGAAGAAGACAAGAGAAAAGAAAAGAAAGAAGAAAAGCAAACAAGCAAGCAAGCAAGCTGGGCATGGAAATGCACACCTATAATCACTCCCAGCACTCTGGGAGGCTGAGACAGGACAACTGCAAGTTTGAGCCCATCCTGGAAAACTTAACCAGAATCTGGCTAAAATATTTATAAAATAAAATAAGGCCGGGCTGAGGCTGTAGCTAAGTGGTAGAGTGCGAGCACAACAAGGAAAAACGTCTTTTAAAATGTTTCTTTAGAGCTATGTTCCCTTTGCTCCCTCAAAGTGTACTTCTATGTGAAAAATCTGTCCTCCCTTCACTTTCTTTTTCCCATCTCACTTTCTAAAACTTTTTTCAGTCCATCTCATTATCCCATGACAAAGTGCCCCCATCCTTCAGACCCGGGCCGAGGGACACCCGCCTCTGACCGCGCAGGGCCGGTCTCCTCGGCCTCACCGCGCTGCAGGTGGGCTGCGCGCGGCTCTGCGACGCGGAGCGCCCCATTCCTTCCTACCTGCCAGGAAATCCTACTCGCCCCAATTCCACAGGACTCACCAAAATCTTGCATTTATTTTCACATTTTGAGAGAAAATCTGAATCAATAATTCCTGACAACTCCACCAGGACAAACTGCTCCTGGAGAAAGAAAAGGGTTCCCAAGTTAGCAGGCAACGTGGACGGCACAACCCCAAACCCCACCGCCGGCCCATGTTTTCAACCAGAAGCAAGCGGCCCTACCTAGGGCGCCTCCCGCCCTCCTCCACGGTTACCACGGCGGAGACGCCAGGACCTGGACCTGGTAGAGGCGCCCAGGGCCCCGCAGCCCGCAGAGCCATCGCGCGCGCCACGAGCACAGCCCACTTGATGCTTACTGCCTCCTCCTCCTCCTCATCATCATCATCGTCCTCTTCTTCCTCCGCGTCTTCCTCCCTCTTCGCTGAGTCCTCCCGCCAGGGATCCTCGGTAGCCGACATGGGCCTGCGGGATCTGGGTCACTATTCACGCCCACCCGGAACCACCATCTTTAGTACTGGCAGCAGCTCCTCAGGTTCCAGCCGCCCGCTCTCGCCAGGACACAAGATGGCGACCGCTGACCGGAAGCTGCGTGCTGGCGCGGGGAGCGTCGGGAAGCGCGTGGGGACTCCTGCGACCCCGCCTCTGCGGCCCTGGCAGGGCGCTAGTTGCGGGGCGCGCTAGCGAGGAGGGCTGGCGAGGTAGAGAGGAGGAAGAAGGCGAGGAAAGACGGTGTGGAGGAAGTAAACAGGGTCTTTGGTCTCTCCCGTTTTTGCGTTGTGGAAATGGAACCCAGAGCCGCCCGCGTGCGGACAAGAGCTGGATCACTGAGTGGCGCCTCAGCCCTTTTTGTTTGGAGACTCCTATAACGTGCTCAGGCTCGGATGAGCTCTTGAACCTCCTGCCCACTCCAGGTCCCAGAAACGGAGATTACAGGCCTGAGCCACTGCCCGCAGCCCCATTACACGATTCTTTCTTTCTTTTGGCAGAACCGGGGATTGAACTCGGATCCTTGCGCTTGCCAGGCAAGTGCTTATTCTACTGAGCCATCTCCCTGGTCCCAGATTCTTTTTTTTTTATTACACGTTTCTTGAAATTCATTTTCTTTTTGACCTGACATGTGCCAGGCAGGCTCTGTGCCACTGAGTTATATTACGAGCCCAAAAAATTATTATTATTATTTTGTTTGTTTTTGTTTTTGTTTTTTTGCGGAACTGAGGACTGAACTCAGGCCTTTGAGCTTGCCAGGCAAGCAGTTATTTTACTGAGCCATCTCCCCGGACCTTCAGACCAAGAAATTCTTAATATTGTGTGAATGCTAATCCTCAAGTTAAAGGTCCACATGTTTCACACACCAAGGTAAGAGTGCCCTGTTGCCCAAAACACTCGCTACCAAAACTGAAAAATAAAGTAAACTTGGTTTCCAGCCCAGAAGGACATAGGATGGACGAGAGCATCCAAGCAGTCCCAGTGAGTGCTAGGAGGTACTAGTAAGGAGAGCCGGGTATGGCAGGACATAGGGGTGAGCTCAGAACTTGGGAGGCTCCCTATGAATTCCAGGCCAGCCTGGGCAACAGTGAGCACAAGGCAAGCCTGAACTGAATAGCCAGACCCTGCCTCAAACAAAAAAAAAATGAGTATAAGACTGTAAAGAATATCACGAAAGAATTAACTGAGAGCTTATTAAAAAGCTTTGCACATCAGGATAAACCAACAGAATGGAGAGACAACCCACAACGTGGGGAATAAAATGTTTGCCAACTGTTCAGACAAAGGATTACTATCAAGAACATATTACTGGAGCTGCCATCTTGGGTCCCCGCATGTGTGCGCCTGATCTCAGCTGGTCTGCCCGAGACCCCCGAGTGCCAGCCCTAGTCCCCCGTGCTGTCCCATATCTGCTTCGACAAGATGAAAGAAACTATCATGAACCAGGAAAAACTCGCCAAACTGCAGGCACAAGTGCGCATTGGTGGGAAAGGAACTGCTCGCAGAAAGAAGAAGGTGGCTCATAGAACAGCCACAGCTGATGATAAAAATTCCAGTTCTCACTGAAGAAGTTAGGGGTAAACAATAGCTCTGGTATTGGAGAGGTGAATATGTTTACAAACCAGGGAATAGTTATCCACTTCAACAACCCAAAAGTTCAGGCATCTCTGGCAGCAAACACTTTCACCCTTACAGGCCACACTGAGACGAAACAACTGACAGAAATGCTACCCAGCGTCTTGGACCAGCTTGGTGCAGACAGTCTGACTAGCTTAAGGAGGTCGGCTGCAACTCTGCCGAGTCTTCGGATGGAAAAGCACTGCTTCCTACTGGAGAGGAGGATGATGGTGAGGTTCCGGATCTTGTGGAGAATTTTGATGAGGCTTCTAAGAATGAGGCAAACTGAACTAAGTCAGCTTTTGAAAAAGATCAAACTTGGAAGAAATTACTTGGAGCTGCTATTTCATATTATGACTGCTTTTTAAAATTGCTTTTTATGGTTCTGATAAAATCTAGATCTCTAATTTTTTTAAGCCCAACCCCCTTGGACACTGTAGCTCGTTTCAGTTTTTGCTTACATACAGTTCCTTCTTTGCAGCCAATTAAGCTGGAGAAGCCTGGGAATAAAGTTTGAAACAGATTAATAATAATAATAAAATAACATATTACTGGTCTCTGTTCTTGGTGCAAGAATGTATTGTTCCTCCTCCACAAGCCCTGCCTGCATCAGTGCTTTATCCCCAGCAGCTACATGTGGCCTCGTCACCCCTTTCTATATATTATACATCCAGTAAATGCCATGGATGTTTTAAGGTCTTTGCCGATTCAGTGCTGATCATCCCAGCTCCCTGTTTTATTAAAAAACGAACTCAAAAAAAATTAGACCTCCCAATTTAAAGTCCCAATCTGAAAATGGCTATCTGAGATGAATACATACTTCTCAGATGGAGAAATACAAACTGCAAATAAATATATGAAAAAAAATGTTCATCTTCACTGGTTGTTTGAGAGATGCAAATTTTAAAAACTATCTCCCCTGGCTGGGGAGATAGCTCAGTAGAGTAAGCACTTGCCTGGCAAGCGCAGGGTCCTGAGTTCAATCCCCAGTACCGCACATAAATAAATAAATAAATAAATAAATAACCTGAGATTCCAGCTGTTGGAAAGAGTGGCTGTTATTAAGAAGTCAACCAATAACAAGTGCTGGTGGGGCAGTGGAGAAAAGGAACCCTGCTGCACCTTTGACGGGAGAGTGGTCTGGTGCAGCCACTGTGGCAATCAGTGTGGAGAGTCCCCAAAAACTATAATTGGAGGTGCCATTTCACGCAGCTACTCCCCGGCTGGATATCTTCTCAGAAGAATTAATAGCATCATACCACAGTGATATATAAGGCACTCATGTTTATAATCTCACAGTTTGTAACAGCCGGATCTTGGAAAAAACACAAATGTGCATCAATGGAGGAATGGATTTTTATTTTATTTTATTTTATTTTGCGGGGGGGGGAGGGTCTACAGGGTGTTTAGGGTCTCACTACTAGATTGGACTCATAGTGATCTGCCTGTTTACAGTCTCCCAAAAGCTGGGATTACAGGCGCACACCACCAGGCCCAGTCTCAGTTGCCATCTCAGCATATCCCGGGGGTGGGGCCGGCACAGCAGGCCCAGAGATCAAACCACCTGCCCCTGCTTAAAGGCACTTCAATCTGATAGCTATTTGGCCAGCCCAGGAATGGATTTTTTAAAAGTAGTCTGTATATGATGGAGCCAGCCCACACCTATAATCCCAGCACTCAGGAAGCTGAGGCAGGAGGATCATCACGAGTTTAAGACTAGCCTGAGCTACAAAGTGAGCGCAAGGCCCACCTAAACTGCATAGGGAGACCCTGTGTCAAAATGACCCCCTAAAAAGAGTACTACTCAACCATAAGGATAAACTGGAAAGTTTTGTAGGTAAAGGGATGTAACTGAAGACCATACTCCTAAGTGAAATAAACTAGATGCATCTTGTCTCCCTAGTGTGAGAAACTGATAGAGTAAATAAGAGCCAAACCCTATAATAGTTATTGTAGAGTGGGAAGAAACTTCAAAAGGAAAGAAAAACTGGGATGGGAATACAGAAAAGAAGAAAGGGGAAAAAATTTGTATATTTTTATATAGATAGATAGATAGATAGATAGATAGATAGATAGATAGATAGATAGTCATACTAGGGCCCGGGGAGATAGCTCAGATACATAAGCCCCTACCTGGCAAACACAAGAACCTGAGTTCAATCTCCAGCCCGTAAGCCTTGCAATCTTGGCCCCAGATTCCCAGGCGTAGTGGCGCCCTCTGGAGGTTGAGACAGGAGAGTCTCTGTGAGTTTGAGACCAGCTATGAAAGTGGAGGCTTTTGGGGACTACAGAAGTGAGCATAAGGCCAGCCCAAACTGCATAGCAAGA
>NW_004524666.1:10134022-10136912 GCF_000260255.1 Octodon degus | reverse complement strand
GTAACCTTCGTCTGCTCATACCCGCGGGCCACTCAGTGCAGGTCCTGGGGCCGTGGACCATGTCTGTGATGCAGCCTAATCATTTTTACTGCTCCTTGCCCTCCATTCCTTTCTTCTCCCTCTAGCCCTACTTTCCCAGTTGCAGAGGATCTGTCCTGTGGCACGTGCCTGTAACCTCAGCTCTTGGGAGGCTGAGGCAGGACAATCACTATGAGTCCAAGCTGTGTAGTAAGATCCTGTAATAAATAAATGAAAGATTGTTTTTTAAAAAATAGTATTTTAAGAGTAAGTTCTTATATAAGAACTTAAGAAACAAGTTATAGGCCAGGGAGATAGCTCAGTGGCACAGCGCCTGCCTGGCAAGTGTAAGGTCCTGAGTTCAATTCCAAGTATCATACAGAAAAAGAGAAAGAAAAATACTAGCATAAAGAGATTAATGTCAAGGTTGGCTTTGGACATGGATTTAACCTTCTGGATGTTCATTTGGGTGATCCATGGTCCTAGCTGAAATACAGTCGGGGAACTCAAGAGAATTCAGAATCTTTTTTTTTCCTCGTAGTACTGGAGCTTGACCCCAGCACCTTCTCTCTGAGCTATATCTCTTTCCCCTTTTTATTCTGTGTTTTGAGACAAGATCTCAGTAGACCACTAAATTGCCCAGGCTGGACTCAAATTTGCAAGCCTCCTGACTCAGCCTTCCAGAGTGCATGGATGACAGGTGTGCACTACCAAGTCCGGCTGCAGAGTCTTTTTCATGTAAACACTGCTTGTAGTCAAAGCTTTTTCCCCGAAGTCTGGTCCTACCAGGTTTCAGAGAATTGTGCTTCTCAAAAGAAAGGGTTGGAGATGGGGGTTTGGGGGGAGGATGGAAAAACCAACCCTTAACTATCACTGACTTGTTGGCTTCAAGCCCAAATGCTTAGCGGTGTTCCAAAGACTCAGCTGAATGCGATCACCCAAAGGAGGCCACAGGGAGCGGGACAGCATCCGAGGGCCATCAGTGCCTGAGCCCTGGGCTTGCAGCAAGCAGCTTTCTGGAGAAGGCCAGGCACGGGGAGCCGAGGCCTGGGGAAGGCCCTGCTGCTAGGGAAGGCCCAAGAGAGGCCAGCAAAGAATCCACCAAGGCGGGAGCCCGTGCAGAGGTGCGGGCGGAAGGGAGCCACAGCAGGCAGGGGCGAGGGCAGAGGGGCACCCGGACGAGGCTGGGCGGCCCTGGCAGTGGTGCTGCCAGCTCCATCCCTGGTTGTGCAGGGCAACGGGGCACAGGGCGTGCTGTGTTCCTGGGCAAGTTCATGTTTGGGCGTCTTGAATGTTGGTTGTCAGGCACCTGCCTGGGGCCTCAAGGGTGGGAGGTTCCCATGAGCCTCCTGGCCGCAGTGAAACTTGTTTTCATAGTACCCTTGTCCACAGCAGTGACTAAGAAAAGAAAAGGAGGTGTCGGAGACATTCCAGTGGCAAAAGTAATAAGACTCGGGCACCTGGCCAAAAGAGGAGAGAGAAGGAATTATGAGCCTGAGAGTCAGGTCAGAAGAATGGCTTTGGCAACATGAGGGAGCTTGCCCCGTTACGCAGTCTCAACAGACGCACGATGACTAACCTGCCAGTGCCCTTCCAGTGCAGTTCCCAGAGCGTGCAGTCAGCATTGCCTGGGGGAAGTGTGCATCCTCGTGCAAGGGGCACACGCCCCTGAATACCTGTTCCGGAGGCCCAGGCCGGATTGGGAGTCTGAGGCCTGCTTGGACTATGCAGTGAGACCCTGTCTCCAACATCCACATATACAAAAGAAGAAGGGTAAATTCTCAGGCCCTCTGCAAGGCTGCGACATTAGGAACCAGGGGAAGGACGCAACAGTTGTAGTTCAAGATCTCAGGTGATTCCGATGAGACATTTCAGTTTGAAAACTGAGCTAAACCAGGCAGATTTTTTTCTTTTTTCTTTCTCTTTTTCTTTTGTGGTACCGGGGATTGAACTCATGACTTTGTACTTAAGCCACTGGACTATCTACCCAACGTTTTTACAAAAAGTTTTGTAAGATCTTATTTATGTATTTGGTACAGGGTCTTGCTAGGCAGCTCAAACTCATAGTGATCTTCAAGTCTCTGCGTCTTCAGTGCAGGGGTTACAGGTGTGCAGGCATGCAGTACTGGGATCGAACCCGGGTCCTTGCAGGTGCAGGAAAGCATTTAGACCGCTGAGCTATCTTCTCAGCCCCCAGTTTGTTTTGTTTTGTTTTATTTTGGTTGTTGTTTTGTTTTGTTTTATGTTTCCTTTGAAGAATTTGATCTGGGTGTAGCGTGCATGTCCATAATCCTGGCACTCAGGAAGCTGAGGCAGGCACTAGGAGTTCAAGACTAGCCTGGACTGTAGGGTGAGTTCAAGGCCAGCCTGAACTGCATAGAGAAAATGTCTCAAAAAGACCAAAAGAAAAAGAAGAAATGGACATCTATAGAAAGAACATGTTAACTGTGGGAAAAGAAGCTGAATGTTGGCTATAGAAAGATGATGAGTAAGTTGGAATTCTGAGTAAGCAGAGACGTAGGGCTGGTGACACAGACGCTCATGGCCCGAGAGCCTGACATCCGCTCCAGCCCGGTGGGACACCTTAGTTGACCCAGCTTCTACTGTGCATGGAACCTGCCCACTTCATGTTCCTTTCCCTTCTAACTTGAGTCCAGCTCTATTGCTGGCCCTGGGTTCCTGTGGAGTTCTTACCTCTCCACGTATGTCCTAAAATAGACTTCTCAGAACTTCAGGTAGTCTGAATAGATCTTCACTCTCAGACATGAAAAGCTGATGCAGTTCCAGAATACAGTGGACAAAATTGGGTTGGCACAATGCCTATTTCTTTAAAAAGTTATTTATTTATTTATTTATTTATTTATTTATTGCA
>NW_004524666.1:10130439-10132297 GCF_000260255.1 Octodon degus | reverse complement strand
GTACTATGGATAACCGCTAAGAAGATAACAATGTACAATGTATTAATTATTGAAACTGTTCCATTAAAAAATAAAAAAATAAATATCATAACACCTTAGAAATTCTCTAGGGGAAAAAAGGCATATAACTTCTAACAGGCATATAACTCAAGTTTTTCTTTTCCTAAACCCCAAAGACGATGTCTTTTGAGAATAATGTATTACAAAAACAATGGACAAATAAAAGAGTAAATGCAAAAAAAAAAAAAAAAAAAAAGAAAGAAAGAAAAGAAAAAAGAAACACCACTAAACTTTTTTGAATAAGCCTTTCAGGTCATAAGTCAACAGACTCCTGAGACGGAGCATGTCAAAGGGGTCTCAGAACATGATACCAGATGAGATGACGGCAATATGCCACCTACCCCCCTTTCACAACTTAATTTTTTCAAAACATCTATAATATTGTAATGCTAAGTGAAGAATTCAGGGTAAGGTATGTATCCCAAAATACCTGGACGGCTCTTGGGTATCCAAACCAATTAGATCTAATACAGCTGCAGAATACAGTAACTGAGAATTTCTAACAACACTAGGGGAAAGTGGCTAAACAGAATCCTACTTCATCACAGAATACTAAAAAATTTTATTTACAAAATATTCACTTTCTGTTGTATTTGCCCTTCAAATATTTAATCTAACTTGCTGTATGTGATCTTAATATGGTTTATAAAATAATGAGCAAGTGCCTCTGTTGAAGATATTTTAACAAATTTTAAATGACATAGCTGACATACCCCCATTTGTTTTAAAAAGTAGGAGCTGCAGAGCCATGAAAATGTACTTATTATGTATCATAAACATACTAATAAAAAATAAAGTTAAAAAAGAATATGCAAGTAAAAAAAAAGTTAAAATATTTGTAACCCTCTAAGCCATCCAGTGTTTCCCTGCAGTGCTAGAGAACAAACCAAGAGCCAGGAGACAGAAATTCTCTCACTGAGCTCTATTCCCAGCTCTGCCAGGTTTGCTCCCAGAACTTCTACTTCTGGGTTTGAAAAGTACTGGTGATAAAACATTCATTCCATAATACTCAGATGTAATGCCATCAGACGAGAAGGCAAAATGGTACGGGCAACGCCAGGAAGGGAAAGGAGCGCAGGTACCTCTCTTCCAGTTCAGCCCTGATTAGTAGGTGAGTGGTTAGGGCTCCTCGCTGAGGTTACAGATGAAACTACCCCAGGCAAGGCTGACCCCACCTAGAGGAACAGTTGGTCAAGTCCCTGTGTGCACAGCCCTCTCTGAATTGCAGGATTGTTTTGTGAGCAGGGTTTCAGTCTGCAGTTCAGGCTGGCCCTGAACTCACCTTGGAGCCCAGGCTGACCTCAAACTCACAGCAATTCTCCTGCCTCAGCTTCCTGAGTTCTGGGACTGCAGGTGTGTGCCACTATGCCCAGCTGATTGTTCTTATTTTTAATCACCATGAAATCTAAGAAGAGAGGAAAAAAGTAAAGAAACTAGACACAGAAGACATTGAAATTGAGGTTGGGAAGTTCAAACCTGCAATAGGGCAGTGGCTGAGGGAAACTGAAGGAGAGGTCATGAAATATTCTAAGCTGAGTGTGGTGGCACAGGCCTATGATCCCAGCCCTGTGGGAGGGCTGAAGTAGGAAGATCATAAGTTTGACCCCACTCTGGAAAATTGTGTGATTTAATGAGACCTCTTCTCAAAATAAATGAATAAGCAAGCAGGGCATGGTGATACACACATATAATACCAGACATGGGAGGCTGCGGTTGCAAGATTGCCAGAAGTTTAATGAAACCCTGTCTCAAAACACCAAAAAAACCCTCCAAAACACAAAAAAGCACAACAACCACA
>NW_004524666.1:10126343-10130160 GCF_000260255.1 Octodon degus | reverse complement strand
AGGAGAAGCAAAGCGAAGTGAAGCAAAGCAAAGTAAAGCAAAGCTGGGGAGATGGCTCAGTGGAATAAGCACTTCCCAGGCAAGTGCAAGGGCCTGGGTTCAAGGCAGGATGGATGAGGCAGCATGTTTGCCAGGCAGGCACTTATGCCACTGAGCTATGTCCCTGCCCCTCCACTTAATTCTAAACAGTGTTCCACTCTTATTCCAGCTTCCACTGTCCCGAGAGGTAGAAAATGATAGAACAAAAGCCCAGAAGGTCACTGATGATCTAGGAGAGAGCACACGAGTGCTGGATCTTCTGACAATGCATTTACCTACTCCCCCTCCATACAAGTTTATAAATATGTGGGCTGGTGAGATGGCTCAGTGGTCTAAAGCACCTACTTAGAACAACCTTAGCAAAGCACAGGGACCTCGGTTCAATTCCCCAGCACCATATCCCAGCCAGCCCTGCCCCCTGGTGGGCTGAGCTGGCCACACACACAAATAAATAAATAAAATTAAAAAAATAAATATGTACCACCTATTACAAATATAATGCAGATCTGAATGAATTCTGGGACAGCATGCATGTGGAGAGCCCTTCAGATGACTCATTGCATCAGTCACTCCTGTCAATCACACCTAAAGGTTCAAGGGTTGGTACCTGGCCTTTAAATTTCTAAAGCCATGCTTTTGCATGCCAGGGCTACTTTGTTTTTTTGGTTTTTGGTTTTTGGTTTTTTTGTTTGTTTGTTTGTTTTGGCAGAACCAGGGATTGAACTCAGGCCCTTGCGCTTGCCAGGGAAGTGCTTATTCCACTGAGCCCAACCAGGGCTACTTTCTTTCTTTTTTTTAAAAAAAAAAAAATTATTTATTTATGTGTGTGTGTGTACGGGTGTGTGTGGCCAGCTCAGCCCACCAGGGATGCAGGGCTGGCTGGCATGTGGTGCTGGGGGATTGAACTGTGGTCCCTGTTCTTTGCTAAGCTTGTTCTAAGTAGGTGCTTTAGACCACTGAGCCATCTCACCAGCCCAGGGCTACTTTCATGCATTCTATCCTGCATCCATTCAGCCCAGTACCTGCTTCTGTCTGTCTTATGATGGCACAGACTTTCCCTGAATATGAGTTCCTGTGACCTTCAGTAAAAGTAGCTGCTTGCAACTTACACCTGGACACACACACACAGCAGTTCTTTCCGTGTCCTACACAAGAGCCTCGATTCTGTCAGCCCCTTCTGCTGCAACCTCACTGTAATGCAATGTCTTTCTTTCAGAAAGATCTGTAGAAGGGGAGTAGCTGGGTCAAATGAAAGTCTAGTTTTAGTTTCTTGAGGACTCTCCCTTCTGATCCCGCAGTGGTGGCATGAGCTCATATTCCACCTACAAGACAGAAGGGTCCCTTTTACTCTATGGCCCTGCTGGCATATGTTATTGGAATTCCTAAAGATAACCATTCTTTTAGGAGACGGAATCTTGGTATGGCTTTAATTTACATTTCTCTAATGGTCAACAATGCTGAACATTTCTTCTGTATTTATTGGCTGTCTTTATCTCTGAGAAATGTCTTTTCATTTTGAATGCCCACTTTTTGAGTGGGTCTTTTATTTTTGTGGGGGAGTCTAGTTTTTTAATTATATGTTCTAGATATCATTCCTCCATCCAAGGAGTAGCTGGCAAACACTGTTTCCCATTTTGTTGGTTGTGTCAAGGGTCTGTTGGTGTTTCCTTTGCTGTGCAGAAGTTTTTTAATCTGACACGAGCTCACTTGTTGCTCTGTTCTGCCTCTTCTGCTTTTCCTCTTTTAGAGGAGCAGACAGGATGTTGCCTTATTACAGCATCAAAGTGCATGGAGGACACTCATTAGCACATGCTGCTGAGCTTCCCCAGAACTGCAAAGCGCAGAAAAGGGCAGAGGCCCAAGGGAGCCTCCATGGGGCTCTCACGCTGCACAAAGCACTTGGGTGGTGACAGAGGATGAGGAAATGTAAAGCCCGATGCAGCAATAATCTTGGCCAAGTCATCTCCTGCCCTGGCTCTGTGGAGAGTGTGATAATTCTAGGAACTCTTCTTCCTTCCTGCTCTAGTCTGCGGGAGGAGTGCTGGCGTCTGATAGATGTGAAGCAGCCCTAAGGCCAAACCAGAGAGCTCCTAACTCCTTGTTGCTCATCCTTTGTAGCAACTGACCAGATGGGAGGACTTGACTTGTGGGGAACAGTGGGGAACACCTATGATCCCAGCACTCAGGAGGGGGCTGAGGCAGGAGGATCATAAACTTGAGCCCAACCTGGGCAATTTAGAGAATGTGTAATACCCTATTTCTAAATTAGAAAAAGGAGGGGGTGCTAGGGATGTAGCCCAATGGGGATGTAGCAGGAGAGCAGGACAGCAGGAGGGCAGGAGAGCAGGGGTCCCCGGTACTGCATTCAGTCCTCCTGAGTGGATACAGTGGTACACACCTGCAACTCTGGCAACTTGGTGGTGGTGATGATGATGATTTTTTGTATTGGAAATCAACCCCAGAGCCTTGTGTTTGCCAGGCAGGCACTATGCTGCTGAGCTATATCCCTAGCCCCAACTCTAGCTACTTGGAAGTCTAAGGCAAGACAGTCACAAGTTCAAGGTCAGCATGGCAACTTAGCAAGATCTTGTTTCAAAATAAAAAATTAGGAGTGAGGATGTAGCTCAGTAATAGAGCACTCCTGGGTTCAATCACCAGTACTAGAAAAATATTAGACTTACTTCTTACTATGGGATTTATGAGAAGTTACTTAAGAATAGAACTTCTATTATCCTGCTTTTAAAAAGGAACTTGAAATAGAAAGCTAGTAGGCCTGGTGTGGTGGTGCATGCCTATAATCCCAGCACTCTGGGAGGCTGAGGCAGGAGGATCATTGTGAGCTCGACACAAGCCTGGGCTACAAAGTGAGCTCAAGGCCAGTCTGAATTGCACATGTCTCAAAAAGAAGAAAAAGAAAGAAAGGCATAGTGGTACACACCTGTAGTCCCCAGCACCCTGGAGGCTGAGGAAGGAAGATTACCACAAATTTGATGCCAGCCTAAGTTACACAATCAGTTCCAGGGCAGCCTGATTGCACAGTGAGATCCTGTCTCAAAAAAAAAAAAAAAAGAATATTAAGTGTCAGAAAAACTTTTAAGACAATTTACTTTAGCTCCTTAAATTTTATAAAGAAGGAGTTATTCGAAGAGTTGATAATTGGATGACCCAGAAATAAAACTTGGTGAATTTAGTCAATTGCATTATTAATAAAGGGCCAAAATTGGAGAATTTCTGAAATTTGTTTGAAAGGCCTTGAATGTAAATGATACTTTACTTTTGGTATGATTTTCAGACCATCTAGTCAAATAAAGACACAGGATGTCTGGGTGTGATACCCGGCACTGAGAAGGCTACGGCATGAGGATTGCTTTGAGTTGGAGGCCAGCCTGGGCTACAAAGTGAGTTCAAGGCCAGCCTGAACTTTATAGTGAAACCCTGTCTCAAATGCACACACACACACACACACACACACACTGACCCTTAAAAGCAAAAAAAAAAAAAATGAGTTCATTGTAATATAGGCATTATGTCTCAATTATAAACGATACTAATTTTCTGTCATTCTGCAAGTTTTACTCGCGGGAACCTTAACTAGTACAAAAAAGTTGCAAGAATAGTACAAAGCGGGGGACTCCCAGTAGTGGAGCGCAAGGTGGAGTAAAAAGAACTCAGATGTGTTTTATATAGTTACCAGCTCCCCAGGAATCATATACTGCAAACATGTACTACTAATTTTATTTTTATTTTACAAAAAGAATAGTAGAATGAATCCCCAGCT
>NW_004524666.1:10121935-10126243 GCF_000260255.1 Octodon degus | reverse complement strand
TATATTTCTAAATACTTGTTTTACTGAGCCACGCAGCAGCAAATCAAGAAACAATGCCCTTCTAATCTTAATCCTTAACTGGGAAGACAGCGAAGCCAGTAACTGTAAAGTAATCTAGTATCGGTCTTTTCAGCAACACCCACTCAGATAATAGTCATTGTTGATAACATCATTTTCAATTGTAGCCTCTTCGGGCTTGAACAATGGCAGATAAAAATCTAGCTGTAAGAACAATTGCTGTAGTCTTTGCCGAAGCAGACACAACAGCGCATACGTACTGGGGCTGGGGCAGGAAGAGTGCGGCCCATGCTTTGCGCGCTTGAGCATTGCTGAGCTCAACAAAGATACCTTTCCTCCCACACTAAAGTGTCTTTTCAGTGAGCAGAGAAACTAAACTACCTTGCATTTTTGCTTACAGGAAAATGATCAAAGCACAAATGCAGAGATCTAAAATTTTGAACTGCCGAGAGCTCCGTTTTGTTTTTCTGCCATCTTGTTACTGTTACCTTGTGAGCTGCTGCTCATTTGTTGAAGTTGGAATGCAATTGCAGGGTATTGAAGTAGGTGGTTTTCTCTCCTAGGACTGCCTGGTTCATGTCCACTAACACCTCCTCCATCCGGGGATGTCACAGTGCCTGTCAACCACCCAGATGTGTGAATCCCAATTTCCCTACCGCAGTAACCAGAAGCTTCCTGGGACCATAGTGGGTATGGAGGACAAGGGACACGGGCACCCTTATATTGAATCTCTGATAGGCGCTCTGCATAGCAAGTGATGAAAGACATTGAGTAATGCCACAGGGCCTCTGTTGAGCACAGTGGTTTCTCAGTGCTACTCCGGGCAGAAAGGATAGCGCCCGTCAATGCGTAGATCAGCATAATGTGATCAGCAAGAGACTGGGTGTTGGCCAAGCTCGCTCTACGAGCAAAGTTTTATAGCAACAATTACATTCTTATTCCTGTTTCTAAGCGCAAAGCTTTGGAACGCACACCTGTAGTTTGTATTTAAGAGGACGAATTTGTGGACATGTCCAACCCCTCACTATAACCTCATCCACTGTGAAACTGGCTTCCTACCAGATGAACAGAACATGACGACTGTTTTAGTAACGTCTGACTCTGAGCTTCCTGCCGCCTTTCTGGGGCCAGGGTAGCTTTGCTTCATGTCTGAGGAAAAAGACTTTATTATGTAAACATAAGTAGAGCAAGCTTTCTTAAGTAGAGCAGCTTTCTTTTTGTTGCACCGATAGCCAAAAGAATAACAGTAAAACATTCCCCTACCCTTGTCAGCTGCAGGACTGCAGTGCTGACGTTTACTAAGTAGCTCTGGAAGAAAAAGTACCACCCATGTATGATGCTCCTTGTTTTGTCTGTTTGAGAAAAGGTCTTGCCATCTCACTATGCAGTTCAGTCTGGGTTTGAACTCATAACATAGCCCAGACTGGGCTCCAACTTGAAGTGATCCTCCTGCCTCAGCCTCCTGAGTGCTAGGATTACAGGTGTGTGTCACCACACCCAGTTTGATACATGAGATGTATGTATTCATACATATATATTTATAAATGTGGAAAGAAATTAAAAGGATAATGATGTGACTTAATTAGAATGTACTATGGCTTTTTTATTTTAGTTTTTGTGAGAGTCATGTAGTTCAGGCAGGAAGGCTGAGGCAGGAGAATTGTAAGCATAGCCTAGTCCAAGCAATTTAGAGACTTAGCAAGACCCTGCTTTAAAATTAAAACTAGAGACCAGGCACTCAGAGAGCTGAGACTAGAGGACTGCCTCACACTCCAGGCCAGTCTGAACTACAGAGTGAGTACACTATCTCAAAAAATAAAGCTGAGATCCAGTCCTAACCCAGGCCCGGTGAGTGTGTGTGAGAGATTCCGGCTACCCTGCACTGGCAGGACCTGCTGGTCCACGCCCAGGCGAAGCGAGGGTGAGACCCTCTTCCACCCCCTTGGGATTCCCCCACGTCTCCGCAGCACCCCCACCCCACCCCACCTGCCCAGTGAGAATTTCAGCTGCATTCCGGGAACCCCCAGATCCTGTCCTAGCCCAGGCCCAGTGAGTGTGTGGGAGAGCTTCCTTTCCCCCCTACTCCACCTTGTCCCCTCCAGACTCAGCGCAGGCCTGGCATACAAGCTTAGGGTGAAACCCTGCATCTGCAATCCCTGCACAGAGAGTAGGGGACAGAAACACCCAGCTAGTCCAGGAGCAGAACATCTTGCCAGAGGGGCACATCAGGTTCACTCCCAGGGGCAGCAGCAGGAAAGAGCTGAGCACAGCAGCCAGACCCAAGCCAGGCATAGCTGGATAAATACAAGCTTTGTAGATCTGCACCTGAATTTCACTAGGTGCTAAGGTTATAACTGCACCAAAGCTCTACAACAAAGGTCAGAAGACAGTGCTACACAAAATGACAATGAGAAGGAGTAAAATGCAATCTCAGACCCCAAGCCCACCCATAACAAGTGCAGAGGACACTAACACAGAACAAAGTGTGAATCACACAGCTGAAATCAATGAATCAATGGCTTCTGAAATAAAGAAACAACTGCAGAACGGTATAGAGGCACTCAGATTTGAAATGAAAAAAGAAATCCCTGAATTAACATCATCTGCAGTAAGAATCAAATGCAGAAACATTTGGGGGTAACCCAATGCCCACACAGAACAAGAGCAGAGGACACTAGCTCAGCTCAAATGTATGAATTAATAGCATCAATAGCAAATAAGCAACAGCAGAAAGTAATAGAGGAACTCAGGGCAGAATTCTTTTCTACTATCTCAGGTCAAATGTATGAAATAATTGCATTGATAGTAAATAAGCAACAGCAGAAAGTTATAGAGGAACTCAGAGCAGAATTCTTTTCTGAAATAAGAAAAGAATTCTCAGACCTTATAGCATCTGAAGTAAAGAATCAACTACAGAAACATAGGGAGGAAACCCAATCTGAAAAAAACACTGCAGTAAAAGAATTAATAACTGGTTATAAAGAAGACATTGATAAAAAAGGGAGAGATTAGAAAAATGACAGATTTCTTGAATGAGTAATGAGGAAAGAAATAGATCACATGAAGCACAGTCAAAGAGATATAGAGGAACTTAAAATTTCAATCACAAGCTTGCAAAACCATTTGAGTGAAAGCGAAGACAAAGTTTCAGATCTTGAAGACGCTGGTGCAGCTAGTGAAAAGGTAAAAAAAGATCTCCTAAAAACAACTAGGATGCAGGAAAAAATAATTCATCACTTGTAAGACAATACAAACATAAACAATGTGAGACTAATAGGTATCAAAAAGAAAGAAGGAATCAATACAAATGACATTTAAAAAATATGGGCAGAAGTAATAGCAGAAAGCTTCCCAAACATGAGGAAACAATATGACATTCAGATAACTAAAGCATACAGAACGCCAAGTAACCTCAAACCAATTAAAAACATACTGAGACATACAACAGTCAAGATCCCAGAAATTCAGCACAAAAATAATATACTGAAAGCCACTAGAGAAAAGAAGCAGATCACATTCAAAGGAAAACCCATCAGAATTATGGCTGACTTCGCTTCACAAACCATGAAGGCAAGAAAAGCATGGAGCAGAGTACTTCAAGTCCTCTATGAAAACAAATTCCAGCCCAGATTACTATACCTTGCAAAACTGTCTTTCAAGTTTGATGGAGAAGTGAAATACTTCCATGAAAAAGAACAACAAAAGAATTTTATGATGACAAAGCCAACCCTACACAGGCTACTGAAAGATATTCTAGGGAGGGACCAAAATGATCAGGAAAAAAAAAAAATGATCGGAACTCCATGAATGAGATAAGAAACAACCAAATAAATAGGGCAAACAATTAAACACAGGAGAAAAAGGAGTAAATGACAACAGGTAAATAACATGTCAATCATAAGTCAATACATCTCAATTATAACTATTAATGTAAATTGACTCAATTCACCAATTAAAAGAAATAGACTGGCACAGTGGATTAGGAAACAAAATCCAATATGCTTTATACAAGAAATACATCTAACTCATAAAGACATTCATAGGCTGAAAATCAAAGGATGGAAAACAATACTACATGCCCCAGCATGTAGCCATACTACATGCCCTGCTCAGAAAAAAGCAGGGGTAGCAGTCCTATTCTTAGACAGTGTCAACTTCAAACCAAGAATGATCAAGCAAAATAAAGAAGACCGCTATATACTGGTTAGGGGAGAAATTAAAGAGGAAGAGGCAACACTCATAAAAATGTATGCATCAAACACAGGAGCACCCAACTATATAAAGCAAATC
>NW_004524666.1:10111202-10119998 GCF_000260255.1 Octodon degus | reverse complement strand
TACCTTGGAATTAATCTAACTAAAGAAGTCAAAGATCTTTTCAAGGAAAATTACAGTACTCTGAAAAAAGAGATCATAGAGGATTTCAGAAAATGGAAAGACATTCCATGCTCCTGAATAGGAAGAACCAACATTGTGAAGATGGCCATACTCCCCAAATTGCTGTACAGATTTAATGCAATCCCTATCAGACTACCACCAACACACCTCACAGAGGTTGAGAAATAATTCCTAAAATTTATTTGGAACCAGAAAAGATCTAGAAGAGCAAAGGCAATCCTGGGCAATAAAGACAAGGCAGGAGGCATTACAATTCCTGACTTGAAATTATACTACAAGGCTACGGTGATAAAATCAGCATGGTACTGGCAATAAAACAGACGTGAGGATCAGTGGAATAGATTAGAAGATGCTGAAGCCCCTACAAACACACTCAGCCACCTTATCTTTGACAAAGGGGTCAAACATACCCACTGGAAGAAAGATAGCCTCTTTAATAAATGGTGTGGGAAAAACTGGATCTTTCCATGCCGAAAACTAAAATTTGACCCAGGTCTATCACCATGCACTAAGCTAAAGTCAAAATGGATTAAAGATCTAAACATTAAAACAGAGACACTAAATCTCCTGGAAGAGAAATTAGGAGAAAGTGTTGAAGACACAGGGGTAGGCAAAGAGTTCATGAACAAAAATCAAATCGCATGGGAAACACTTGAAAGAATTAAGAATTGGAACCTGCTCTTACTGAGAAGTTTTTGTACATCAAAAGAAATTACCAGGGCCAGGGAGATGGCTCAGTGGAATAAGCTCTTCCCTATCAAGGTAAAGGGCCTGAGTTCAATCCCTGGTTCAAAAAAAAAAAAGAAAGAAAGAAAGAAAGAAAGAAAGAAAGAAAGAAAGAAAGAAAGAAAGAAAGAAAGAAAGAAAGAGAAAAAAAAAAAGAAATTACCAACAAAGTGAAAAGACAACCCACAAATTTGGAAAACATCATGACAAATAAGTACTCAGACAAAGGTCTTCTCTCTAGAATTTATAAAGAACTAAAAAACACTAGGGCCCTAAAATTTAAAGACCCTGTCCAGAAATGGGCATCTGAAATAAGCACACACTTTTCAGAGGATGAAATTAAAGAAGCAAATAAATATATGAAAAAATGCTTCTCATCACCAGCCACCCATGAAATGCATATTAAAACAACACTGAGATACCATCTCACCCCAGAAAGAATGGCTATCATAAAGTAATCACCCAACACCAAATGTTGGAGAGGCTGTGGGGAAAAAGGAACCCTTCTCCACTGCTGGTAGGAATGTAGACTGGTGTAACTATTGTGGAAATCAGTGTGGTGACTCCTTAGAAAACTTGGACTGGAAATCCCATTTATACCAGCTATACCTCTATTGGGAATTTTCTTGGAGGATCTGAAAACATCATATCATAGGGATATATGTGTGCTTATGTTTATAGCAGCACAATTTATGATAGCCAAATCTTGGAAACAATGAAGATGCGCATCACTTGAGGAATGCCTGAAAAAGATGTGGTATTTTTATGCAATGGAGTGTGGGTTTTTTTTTTTTTGTTGTTGTTGTTTTTTTTGTGTGTGTGTGTGTGTGTGTGTGTGAAACCGGGGATTGAACTCAGGCCCTTGTGCTTGCCAGGCAAGTGCTTCCACTGAGCCATCTCCCTGGCCCCTGCAATGGAGTATTACTCAACTATAAAGAATGATAAACGTGAAGCCCTTATATTGAAGTGGATGCCACTTGAAGATATACTCATAAGTAAAATAAAATGGACACACATTTGTAAATATCATATAGTTTCCCTAGTATAAGAACTCAAAAGAACAAATACAAATAGAAAGGTATAATACAACTAAAAGGAAAGCAAGAATTCGAGGACTAACTAATTAAGAGAGGGAAAGGAGAAGAGCTAAGAAACACATTGGCCAAGCAATGGCCGTGACTCATCCACATGGCTGACACTGACAAAGGATCTACAATCTGAGGTACAGGATCTCAGGATAAATCCTAAGGGGATTTCACTGACCTTATCAGACCCAAAAGCTACAAGTCTTGTTGCATAGGTCTTACTTTATCTTGGTCTTAATCATCCAGCAGAAAAGTGTAAAAACGAAGTATAAGAAGTAAAGCCATGGTGTTATGTTGAGCTGTGGGAGACTTTGGTCAACAATTTCTGACATTGCCAGTCATGCGGAAGACCCAATGCTATTATGGGCTACTGGACTCTTTTAGAATGTTTTACTGAGTTAACATACCTATAATATTCAAATGATGGAACTAAACAAAAAAGGGGATACAGATGAATGTCCATTTTGTATCTGTGTATTCAAAATGGTTAGGATAGATATACAGTTACATTCTCTTAATGAATAGAGGGATTTGTTCTAATAGTGTTTGTAAATAGGATATCATGTCTGCACCTTGTACAGCAAATAACCACTAGGTAAAGAGTATGCAGTGTGTTAATTTTTGAAACTGTCCTACCAATTTGATTTGAAACTCTCTCATTGCTATTTGTTTCTCAATAAAATTATGGAAAAATAAATACAACTAAGTGACATCTGTACTACATGCAATGAACATGTAGGGATCATCTTCATCAGATTGCCTTGTGCTGTGTTTTAGTTATATTTGTCTCCTCATGCATTACACAGCTTTTTTTTTTTTTTTTTTGAGGTGCCTGCTTTAGAACCACAGAATAATAATAATAAAGTACCGGATCTACAGGTCTCACTACACAGATTGGACTCAAAGTGATTTTCCTGTTTTCTGCCTCCCAAGCACTGGGCTTACAGGTGAAAACCACCATGCCCAGTCTCAGTCACCCTGGTGGCAGGGCCCAATATGGCACACTGGGGAGAGAATTCTTATTAACTCATCACAAAATTTTCTATCTGGAAGTCACTCTGTTAACTTGGAAGCACAAATGCGCATCACTGCCGTTTCTGTAAGCTCCGGATAACACTGGGTGCGCTTTAGAAAGAAAAAAGTGTCCTTACCTTAGGCTGCACTAACAGGACCCATTCGCCTGAAATGTGTGTTCCATGAGGCACTTCGCCGCCATTTGATAAGCAGTAGGAGAGCAACAGGTCCACTATCTTGTCCTTAGTATTGTGACGGTGTCAAGCACAAAACACCACAAACTACGGAAGCCTGATTTGAATCAGCAAAATCCAGCTTACAGATAAAAATCCAGTCCAGAAGGGCAAAGGAGTGTCATCTTGGGGAAAGAGCAGCCCTATTTTTCTGATGTGCCTACTCTTAAGCCTCCCCTCTCTCTGCGCAGAAGTATGTGACCACATCTAACTGGCTAGCATTTAAAGCTGACGCTTAGGAAAAAGGGATAAAGGGCCTGGGGGTAGCTCAGGCACTGCGCCTGCCTAGCAAATGCAAGGTTTTGACAGAAGAAAAAAAGCCCTGCTTTTTTCAGAGAGAAAAACATACTACTGTGGAGCCAGGCATGGTGGCGCATACCTGTAACTCCAGCCTGCTGGGAGGCTGAGGCCAAAAGACAGCAAGTTTAAACCCAGCATGGTTTTAGTGAGATCCTGCCTCAACTTAATCTGAAATCCTAAAAGGGGCTGGGGATAGAAAGAGGAGGGAGGGAAGAGGAAATAAAAATAAATAAAGTGTGTTATGTACTAACCCATGCTAAATGTAACCCTTATGTGCCACAAACATGGACTGATACAAATAAAAAAAACAATTTCAACATAACAACAGAAATGGAGATATGATTTAGTGTAAGCGACCTGGGTTCAATCCCCAGTCCCCCTCCCTCCCCCCATCTTGTGATTGGGACAGGAACTGACACAAAGTAGTTACAGCTAGGCACATAGCACTAGGGAGGCTCATTGTGAGTTCAAGGCCAACCTGCACTTGCTATACAACAAGACCCTGTTTTAAAACAAAAAACAAAAACAAAAAAAAAACTGGTTGTGTAATGAGACCCTGTCTCAAAAAGACAAGAAACAAAGAAAAAGAAAAAATAAAGTCATGTTTGAGATGGTTGAGTTATAGCCTCAACCATCTTTCTCTTTTGACAGGCTGGCCTCAAACTTATGACCCTCCAGCCCCCATGAGTAGCTGGGGTCACAGACACACACCACCACTCCTGCCCCTTAGAAGATTCTCTGAGTTCACTGTATTGTTCTATTTTGTTTATGAGATTTTTTTTTTTCTTTTGGTGCCAGGAATCAAACTCAGGTCCTTTGGTTGCTAGGCAGGCACTGTGCCACTGGGCTACATCCCTGGCACCACTGTAAATATAAGCACAAAGGACAAAGAACATGTAAGCAGATGTTGAGGACTTTATAATTTTTGGGGATAACCTGGATACACACAATTGAAAGTATAAAAAGTGTGTTATACACAAGAACTACATTATATGTATATTATACTATACTATACTATACTATACTATACTATACTATACTATACTATACTATATTATATTTCTGTACTGAGCCAGAAGTTGTCACAGAAGACCTGAGGTCCAGGTATAGTGGCACATGCCTATAATTCCAGCACTCAGGAGGCTGAGGCAAGAGGATGGTTGCAGGTTTGAGGCCACCCTGGGCTACAAAATGAGCTCAAGGCCAGCTTGAACTGCACAACGAGACCCTGTCTCAAAAGGACAAAAAAAAAAAAAAAAAAAAGAAGAAGAAGAAGAAGACCTGAGTAAAGGAGATGGGTAGGAAAAGGAGAGAAGAAAACAGAATAAAGGAGAAGCAAGGAAAATGGTTACCATGAAGGGAAAATGTTCCCCCAGGAAAGTCAGGGTGATAGGGTGGGCCTGGTGTGGTAGTCAGGGATGGGATGCTGCAGTGACACTCACTGAACAGCTAAAAAACTGGATGAGGGCTCAGGAGATAGCTCAGTGCCATAAGCTCTGCCTGGCAAGTGCAAGGTCCTGGGTTTTTTTGTTTTTGTTTTTGTTTTTAATTTTATTTAGAAATAAATATGAATGAGACAGTTTCAAAGCTGATTAATAGGACAGTTTCGATAGTCAATACATTGTACATTGTTATGTTCTTAGTGGTTATCCATACTACAAGAAGCAGACAGGATAGCCTGTCCAAATATTATTAGTACACCTCTTTCTTCTCATTGAATCAAGTGAAAGTAGCTGTATATCTATCCTAACTATTCTGCATATATAAATACAAAATGATCTTTCCTTTGTATCCCCACCTTTTTTTTTTTGTTTAATCCTGCCAGAGGTGAATATTCTATTGGCATCTAAATACTATAGGTGTTTGAATTCAGCTAAACAATCCAACACTGTCTAGCAGTCTATAATATTAGTGGGTTATCCTCAGAAGTTATTGATTTGAGCCTTTTACAGCTCATCGTATTAATGTGGCTTTACTTTATATACCTCATTTTTATACTTTTCTGCTGGATGGTTAAGACCAAGATAAAGCAAGACCTATATAGCAAGAAATGTAACTTTTGTATTTGATAAGGTCAGTCAAGTCCCCTCAGGATTTATCTTGTAGCCCTGTACCGCACTTTGTAGATCCTTTATCAGTGTCAGCCATGAGGATGAGTCATGACCATTGCTTGACCAATTTGCTCTCGGAAGCCAAAGAAAATGTTTTTCTCTCCATGTGATTCTCCCCAGGCACACTATACATCATCGATCGCATTCCTCTGTGGCTCCATAATCTTCTTGATCAGAAAATTTGGAGCACAACTGAGTTATGTGTTGTTACAGTACAGGTTCTCCTATGTCCCGAGTCTTCACTGACCTTGAAAGGCTAGGGCCAAAATGTTGTCTGACCTTGCAGCCCTTCCTTTTCTCCAATTTTGAACTGCTACTTAGATTGTTAACCTTCCAGAAGAGAAGCTTATTATTAACCTGCAATATATGCAGTTCGGTTTACCCTGTCTCTAAATATCAAACATCTTTGGCATGTCATAGAACAGGTATTTTCCATCAAATATTGGTATGTTGAACTTTAAGTCCTTACAGAATATGAAGGAAAAATAATTTTATAAAAGTAGAAATAAGCATTTACATATTTTTACAAAGAAATTTAGAAATCTAACCATATTCAGAATTGTAACAGGACAGACTTGTGACATTTTTTTTTCTTATTCTTGTGTCTTTCTTTTTTTCATTTATTACCCTTAAAAAAAAAAAAAAACCTTTACTTGAGAGACATTATGGCAATAAATGGTATATCATGACAAGAAGTACATATTTAGAAGACAAGGATGGCAGGCACTCCAAGCGTGACCTCTCTATTACACATCGCCATCCTCAGTGCAGCCGCCTGGCTCACAGGCACCAGCACATACAGTTAGTCAGGGTGAGAATCTCCCCAGCCAACCACTAGTCTCAAAAACCTGCTGGTGTCTCCCAGGATCACTGCCCCACCCATCTCATGCGTACAAATGCATGACTTTGCCCGTGTCATGTTTCTCAGCTTTTCTCCTTGCCCACTCCTCATTGTCCAATCCTCAAGTTCTCGCTTTCCTTTTATTTGTGTTGTACCTTTCTATATGTAATTCCTCTTTTAAGTTCTTATACTAGGGAGATAATATGATATTTATACATGTGGGTCTGGTTTATTTCACTTATATCTTCAAGTGGTATTGACTTAAATATGAAGGCTTCAAGTTTATCATTCTTTATAGCTGAGTAATACTCCATTGTATAAAAGTACCACATCTTTTTCAACCATTCCACATGTGATGGGCATCTTGGTTGTTTCCAAGATTTGGCTATCACAAATTGTGCTGCTATAAACATAGGTATACGCATATATCACTATGATATGATGCTTTCAGTTCCTCCAGCAAAATTCCCAGTAGGGGGATAGCAGGCTTGAATGGGATTTCCAGTCCTAGTTTTTTAAGGAGTCTCCACACTGATTTCTATAATGGTTGCACCAGTCTACACTCCTACCAGCAGTGGAGAAGGGTTCCCTTTTCCCCACAGCCTCTCCAACATTTGTTGGGTGATTTTTTTATGATAGCCATTCTTTCTGGGGTGAGATGGTATCTCAGTGTTGTTTTAATATGCATTTCACGGGTGGCTAGTGATGAGGAGCATTTTTTCATATATTTATTCGCTTCCTTAATTTCATCCTCTGAAAAGTGTGTGTTCATCTCAGATGCCCATTTCTGGATTGGGTCTTTAAATTTAGGGGCCCTAATGTTCTTTAGTTCTTTATAAATTCTAGAGAGCAGACCTTTGTCTGAGTGCTTATTAGTTAAGATTTTTTCGAAGTTTGTGGATTGTCTTTTCACTTTGTTGGTAATTTCTTTTTCTACTGAGCCATCTCCCCGGCCCCTGGTAATTTCTTTTGACCTACAAAAACTTCTCAATAAGAGGTGGTCCGAGTTGTTAATTCTTTCGAGTATTTCCCATGCAATTTGATTTTTTGTTCATGAACTCTTTGTCTACCCCTATGTCTCCAGGAGATCCTCCTACTTTCTCTTCTAGATTTAGTGTTTCTGTCTTAATGTTCTTTAATCCATTTAAAGTTCTTTAGTCCATTTTGACTCTAGTTTAGTGCATGGTGATAGACCTCGGTCAAGTTTTAGTTTTCGGCATGTTGACAGCCAAATTTTCCAGCACCATTTGTTAAAAAGACTATCTTTCTTCCAGTAAGCGTGTTTGGTGGCTGAGAAGATTGGGTGGCTGAGTGTGTTCCTAGAGGCCTCTGCATCTACTAATCTATTCCACTGATCCTCAGGTCTATTTTGTTGCCAATACCATGCTGATTTTATTACAGTAGCATTGTAGTATAGTTTCAAGTCAGGAATTGTAATGCCTCCTGCTTTGTCTTTGTTGGCCAGGATTGCCTTTGCTATTCTAGGTCTTTTTTGGTTCTAAATAAATTTTAGGAACAATTTCTCTAGGTCTGCGAAGTATGTTGGTGGTAGTCTAATAGGGATTGCATTAAATCTATACAACAATTTTGGGAGTATGGCCATCTTCATGATGTTGGTTCTTCCTATCCAGGAGCAAGGAATATCTTTCCATTTTCTGAAATCCTCTACAATCTCTTTTTCCAGAGTACTGTAATTTTCCGTGAAAAGAAGCGTCCCAGGTTTGATTCCCACTACAAAAAAAAAAAAAAAAAAAAAAAAAAAAAAAAGAAAGGAAACCCAAAACAAGGGAGAATTACGATGTGTTACATGCACATGCCAAATTTCTGTGATGAATTCAGTCATCATGTACTACAAATACAAACTAATAAGAGACCAGTTGAATAAGGAGAAGTAAATCGAAAAGGGAAAAAGTTAAACGTAAACAATTTGAAACCCTAGGAGGTGTGGTGGGGCACGCCTGTAACCCTAGAACTCATGAGGCTGAGGCAGGAGGATCACTGAGTATGAGACCAGCCTGGGCTGCTATCTTAGTTACTCTTTTGTCATTGCTGGGACAAATACCCAACACCCAAATTGAAGGAAGGAAAGGTTTATTTAGCGCACAGTTACTGGAGGTTTCAGTCCATACTCAGCTGGCTCCAAGGCAGACCAGCACATGGCAGAGGGCAGCCTTTCATGGAGGTGGCAAAGAACAAGAGCACAAGGGAGTAACAGCAGCTCAATCTGCTAGCTTCTCTTCCTCCTTACATTGTAATACAAATTACCTGCATTACAGGGCAGGTGCTGCATCCACACCCAAAGCATTCAATCACAAACTCCAAAAGCCACCCCAAGACTGCACCGCAAGGCTTTGGGGGGACAACTATACACAAACCATAACAGCTTCAAAGTAAGTTCAAGGTCAGTCTGAACTGGATAGTGAGAT
>NW_004524666.1:10108761-10111102 GCF_000260255.1 Octodon degus | reverse complement strand
CTGATTGACAAACAAGGTGGTCACAAATTTTCCTGGCTTGAAGACTTCCACAACTTTCCTGATCAGGTCATCATAGGAGGTCTGACTTAAGTTTGTTTCAAAGCTAACATAAGAAAATTCTGGTTCTGGAGTGATGTGAATAGTCCAATAAGTTCCCTTAGAGAAACAACTTTGGGTTAGTAAATAAGAGCATATCTAAGTATTAACATAAGTACTGCAGTGTGATCTAACTACTTACATCTGATTTCATTCCATTCATTGAATACCCACAAGGATTGAACAGTGTGGCATCAATGACAGAACCTGGTATCAGGTCACGAATTCCACTCTCCTATAGAAAGAAAAGACTGAAATAAACTAATCTTAAATAAATAAATAAATAAATAAAAAATAAAAAATATAATGATATAAAAAGGGACCTAGCAATGACAAATTTTAATGAAACCACTTACACGAGTGACATCCTTTGCAGTAACACCATCTTTCATGTAGAACTGGTCCATAACTCCTGGGTCAAGCTCACTCATCAGAATTTCCAGGGTCTGATCTGGTTGGCTGATTACTCGACTCTCTGGGAAATCCAGAGTATACAAGTACCTACATATACACAAAAAAATTTCTAAAAATGGCAATTCAAGTCTAAAATGAATTTTGTATGGACAACAATAAACTTAAAATTGCAAACATACCAACAGTCAGAATTCATACGTCCCATACAATATGCTGCTCCATCTGTTGAGGAAAGAGAATGCAAAAACAATTTTAATTTTTTTTTTGTGGGCAGAACCAGGGACTGAACTCGGGCCCTTGCGCTTGCCAGGGAAGCACTTATTCTACTAAGCCATCTCCCCAACCACAATTTTAATTTTTTTGAGACATGGTCTCACTTTGTAGCTTAGGCTAGCCTAGAACTCACAGCAATCCTCCCACCTTAGCCTCCCCAGTGGTTGGACTACAGGTGTGCACCGCCACAGTAATTTTTTCTCCTTTCCACTACTATTGCAAGGCCTTACAGTGCAGTTTCAAACACTTAGAAGCTATTAGCACTAAATGCCCACGACTCTGATACAGTCTTACTAGGTTTTATATTAGATGGAGGAAGTTACTAAGGAGGAAGGCAGATTTTTCCTTTTTCTTGTGGTGCCAGAGATCAAACCCCTCATACACTGCAATAGGGCACTGTGCCACTGAGTCACAGCCTCGACACCCTGATAAAAAAAAAAAAAAAAAAAAAAAAAAATCATGCCTGAGTGTACAAGCTAATAACTTATCATAGCTTTTCTGTCTCATCTGAGAAGGTGCAAAATTAGAGAATCTTTTTTTAATAATTGTTAATTAAAAACTTAGTAAAATCTCTCTTTCCCTTCACTTCTTTCATTTTTTTTTTTAAATTTTTTATTTATTTGTGTGTGTGTGTGTGGCCAGCTCAGCCCACCAGGGGGCGGGGTTGGCTGGCATGTGGTGCTGGGGGATTGAACCTCGGTCCCTGTGCTTTGCTAAGCTTGTTCTAAGTAGGTACTTTAGACCACTGACTGAGCCATCTCACCAGCCCTAGTGCTTTTTAATTTAGATAGGATCTTCTCAAGATGTTATAACTGCCCAAGGTGGCCTTGAACTTTTGATTCTCCTGCCCTAGCCTCCCAGAATGCTGGAAGTATAAAGTGTGCATTACCATACTAAGTGGGCTAATTTTTTTTTTTAACAATACAGATTTGTTAAGCCACAGGCATATTTCTAGATGGGATCTTACTTTTCTTCATATTGTCTCAAGCTATTTGTGATAGGCATGGTAAGAACAACTCCTGAATCAGGTACAAATTAAGAGATACTGGCTAGGTAAAGGTGAACTATCCCTGTGCTATACATACAGACAGGAAGCCAATGTAGGCAGTCAATTCCACAATTTTTATTCTGGCTTAAGTGATTCCTCTACCTCAGTCTACTGAGTAGGTAGGACTACAGACACAATAACTTTTTAAAATGCAAATAATTAAAACTGTAATAAGCTGTCTACTCATTCATTAATGATCACACAACCACTGATAACATATCCGGGCAAGTCAAAAATAACAGTGTGGCAGAATATATGTATAGTGTTACACCCATACACACACTGCTTATACACAAAACACTCTTTACATGCACACATAAAGATATAGTTTATATAGACAACATCTCAAAGGTTGTTATACCCTCTCACTTTGAAAACAAAATCAGTTTAAAATCTACTTGACTTACTTGGGAAAATTGCATTAAGAAACTCTATTTCTTCCTGGAAATTCCGGTGTGGGTACCCTTGGTGAGAAGGCTTCATGAAATTCTTACGAGAATAAAAGAAGCT
>NW_004524666.1:10105821-10108661 GCF_000260255.1 Octodon degus | reverse complement strand
CAGTCTGAACTGGATAGTGAGATCTTGTCTCAAAAAAAAAAAAAAAAAAAGAAAATTCTTATGAAAAGCAGCTGGAAGCACTTGGAGGTAGTATGCATTCAAAGTGTGCTATGGTTTGTATTGTATCTAGATGTAACCCCAAGCCCTGTGCGCTCTTCGGGTGGGGAGTTTTGAAAGTGGATGGATAAAGGTATGTGAATGCACATTAAGGGTATGATGTTGGGATTAAAGGCATGGCTAACAGAATCCCCTCTCTGGGCATGCATGGCACCAGTAAAGGGACAGAAAGAAGGCAGCTGCTGGCTGCTGTCTCCCTGCCTCCTGCTGCCTCCCTGCCTCCTGCCTGCTGTGCCATAGACTGTTTCCCCTCTGCCATTCCCCTCTGCCCTGGAGCCAGGTGACTCTGAGCTGAAGCCTCTGCAAATTGTGAGCTAGGTAAACCCCTCCTCCCTTAACTTTGGGAGCCACAAGAAAAGACACAGTGCTTGAGGAAGACCTGTGGCTCCTGCTATAGGAGCAGCTCCTGTTCACGGCACACTAGGTGCAGCATAGGCACACCTGCTTTCTTCATATACAGAAGCCTGCTGAAGAAGACTCTGATCTCCACACACACACATAAGGAAACTGAGGCATGGCCATTAAGGTGACTCATTTCTTCCAGATTCCATTGCTTCTAGATAGCAGATCTGGAGTAACCATCCTGCCATCACCTGCACAGGATGCAGATTGATTAGGAGGGTGGCAGTCCAAGGCACAGAGTGATGACATTTGGGGATCTCAGTGCCATCAGAACAGGGAAGGGATGAAGCGGCAGAAAGTTCCCATGGAGATCCATCAAGCTCGTTAAATGTATGCCAATTGGAATAAGAGAGATAAGGAAAATGCCTGTATTTTTTATCACTTCCTTCTTGCTGGGGCATAGTGAGGCGCACCTGTGATCCCAGCACTGGAGAGGCTGAGCTGAAATATCTCTGTGAGTTCAACCCAAACCTGGGTTAGTGAGCTCAAGGCCAGCCTGAACTGCACAGTGAGGTCCCCTCTCAAAAACAAACAAAATTATATTTATTGAACATCTAGCATGCACCAGGAACTGTGTTAGTGCTATGTTAAGAAACGGTTGACTTGGGGCTGGGGAGACGGCTCATTAGAATAAGTGCTTGCTTGGCAAGTGCAAGGGCCTGAGTTCAGTCCCTGGTTCTGGAAAAAAAAAAAAAAAAAAAAGGAGGAACAGTTGATCAAACCACATGTGTGGTACACACCTGCAATCCCAGCCTTCTAAGAGGCTGAGACCAGAGGACTGAAAATTCAAGCCCAGCCTAGCAATTTAGCAAGATTGTATCTCAAAATAAAAACAGCCTTAGTCTCAAAAACAAACAAACAAACAAACAAACATCAAAAACAAAACCAAAATAAAAATAAAAAGGGCTGGAAGTCCAGTACGGTGGCACACACCTCTAATACTAGCACTCCAGAAGCTGAGGAAGGAGGATCAATACAAGTCTGAGGCCAGCCTGGGCTATATAGTGAGTTCAAAGCCTGCCTGCACTACATAGTGATAACTTGCCTCAAAGCAAAACAAAACAACAAACAAAAAAGAGAAAGAGCTAGGGTTGTAACTCAGTGCAAAGGCCCTGGGTTATATCCCCAGTATCACAGAAATTTAAAAATAAAATCCACCACCTACACCCAACCTCCATGAATCATATAAAATCTCAGCACTATGAAGCTAGACAATGTCAGTAGAAAACAAACTGTTTATATACACACTGTGTTTAGAGGAAACTTGACAATCTGGAAACTGGTGGTTTAGAGAGAACCAGATATGTGCAGGGACACAGGTAAAAGAAAAACCTGTTGGATTTTAACAGAACATGTTAATTAAATTACATATTTTAAGTGAGGAACTAAGAGTGTTATGTAGTATGACAATTTGTTTACAGACTTTCAAGCAATTGACTCAACTAGACACATCTGCAGAGGGGAACAGTGCAAGAGCCAGCAAGACAGCTCAGTGGACTGTGCCTGCTTAGGCAAGCACAGGGACTGGGTTCAATCCCTGGCACCACATGCTCTGGCCCCACCCCAGGGAATGCTGAGCCAGCCACCAAGACCTGGAGTGGTGGCACATGCCTGTAATCCCAGCGCTGGGGAGGCTAAAAACAGAAGGATCACTATGAGTCTGAGCTGCATAGTGAGACCCTGTACCAAATGTAAAAAATTATCAAAAAAGAAGAGGAAAACCAATAAAAACTTGTGTTCATAAAAAAGAAAGGCCCTGAAATATTTTGGCTTTTGAATGAGGGAAAACTCCTCAGCTGTGGGACTTACCTAGGTAAGATTACCAAGCCTCTCCAGAGGCAGTGTCACTCCACACAGTAGCCCCTGGTAGGCACAGGGTTAGGTGCTGCCAGTGTCCACTCAGTGGCTTTCAGGGCTTTGTGCTTCCTCTTGGAACTAACTAAGCCTGGCAAGACAGCTTGTACTGTGTTGGAAATCTGAACCAACCTACTCCCAAATCCAGGGTGGAGGATGAGACATACTGAGTCCTCAAAGAACAAGGATGGCCAATTTAATTAGGGAATTTAGTTCAGTGGCTGAAGATATTTTAACTTAGAGGAGTTCAAAAACAGCATCCCTGGGGGATAACTGATGTACCATATATCACACAGTGGAAAAGTGGGCAACCTGATCAATTTTGGTATGTGCACACAGCTAGCACCACTTAAAGGCCATAAATTGTCACCTTTAAAACTGTGCCCTGGCATCAGGGAGATGGCTCAGTTGAGTAAGCGCTTGCCTGGCAAGCCCAAGGACCTGAGTTCAATCCCTGGTTCTGCAAA
>NW_004524666.1:10094546-10096216 GCF_000260255.1 Octodon degus | reverse complement strand
TCTATTTCTTCCTGGAAATTCCGGTGTGGGTACCCTTGGTGAGAAGGCTTCATGAAATTCTTACGAGAATAAAAGAAGCTCTTTAAAACAAAAAGATATGGGATAATTTTAAGAACTTCGTCTAAATTTATCAACCACTTTCTATCAAGTCTAGAAACATTTTCCACTTCTTTTTTTTGGCGGAACCAGGGATTGAACTCAGGCCCTTGGGCTTGCCAGACAAGTGCTTATTCTACTGAGCTATCTCCCTGGCCCCACATTTTCCACTTCTAAAGTATACAAATTAGCTAGCTGAATGATACTAGTACAGTACAATCTTAGATATTTATGCACATTTAATACTATAATTTTAAAATTCTAGAACAAAAAATAAATGTTCAATCTATTGACAGTAAGTCATAACAAAAATCATACATACAAAGTTCACTTCTTTTGACAGCAGTTTTTAATCTGAGCCTTTTAATAGGTAAGCAAAGATTTTGTGAAAAACACTCCTATATTAAATTTTAAGAGCCAGTGGCCCATTTTAAGCACAGATTGCTCTAGATTTCCTATAAAGATCACTAGGTAACAACAAAAATGCTAATAGCTTAGAGGTAGAACATTTGCCTAGCAGGAGCTAAGAAGGCTCTGGGTTTCAATTTCCAGCATTAGGGGGAAACCAAAAACTGTTAGCTCCTAATGATAATCTTATGAGGTAAAATACTACATTCAATCAGAGGTTAAAGAAAAGAGCTGGGAAGACTCAAAGATTGAAAAATTGATTCTAGCCTAGGCAACTTAGTGCAATCCTATTTCAAAAAATAACTAGCCAGGCACGGAAGCACATAAGCACGTGTCTGTAATCGCAGCACTCAGGAGGCAAGAGGATCAC
This sequence comes from Octodon degus, assembly GCF_000260255.1. Classification (NCBI taxonomy): domain Eukaryota; kingdom Metazoa; phylum Chordata; class Mammalia; order Rodentia; family Octodontidae; genus Octodon; species Octodon degus. The sequence continues at coordinate 10,095,342 of NW_004524666.1, read as the reverse complement.
TATGAATTTAGTGCCAACCTGGGCTAAATAGTGAGTTCAAGGACAGCCTAATGAGATTCTCTCAAGACAAAAATAAAACAAAACTTTAAAAAAGAGACAAAGACAAAAAAGAAAATAACTAGTTATCAGAAAATTATACCCTAACTAGAAATTCTACAGTCCTGAAATACAGAATTTAACTTAGTATCGTTTGGTCCTTATTTTACTTGTGAAATCATTCTTTTAGGGAATAGGAATGGCACTAGGGATCAAACCCAGGGTTCTCTAGAATCCAAAGAACTCTACCACTGAGCTTCATGCCCATCCCCATTTCCCTATATTTATATAGTAATCATTTCAAGAATTTCCGGAGTGTTGGTCTTTTTTTTCCACTTAAATTTTATTTTAACTCATCTCTGCTTCCTCCATCTGTGGTTCTTGACCAAAGGCTAAATATTGTGCCTCTCTTTAGTTTGTCAAAAAGATCTTGCCATATATTCTTTAAAAAAAAATGAGCAGAATATATTTATTGAGGGAAAGAAAGGTCCTGTGCAATAGAGGGACAGGAGCAGGGCCCGAGAGAGTTGTCCCCCTTGGCATATATTCTTATGTATGATAACTTAAGTTGTGAGTTATACACATTTACCAATCCCATCACAGGATGAGCATGCCAATAGTTACACTCCCCAAATAAGGCTTAAATACCACCTTTGATTACTTACTTGAATCGAATCAAACCCACTGTAATCCCTAGCAAGCTTCAACAGGGGAACCAGTGCTTTCAGTAAGAGGGTGGTACCACATGTCTTCAAAATGA
>NW_004524666.1:10088424-10094446 GCF_000260255.1 Octodon degus | reverse complement strand
CAAGGACCTGAGTTCAATCCCTGGTTCTGCAAATAAATAAATAAATAAATAAATAAATAAATAAATAAAATAAAACTGTGCCCCTTACCTTCTGTAACCCTCCTGACCTCACTGCAGCAACCACACTTCTGTGCTGGCTCTATTGACTAGTTTGCATTTTCTAGAATTTTACATATATGAATCATAGTTTATACTCTGCTTATGTCATGTATACCAATTTTTTTTTTCTGATTAAAAGTCTTACTGGGATTGCAGTTTCACATGTAGTTGTAAGAAATAACAGCTCTCCTATACCATTCCTGATTTCCTCAATGGTAACATCTCACACATCTATAACACAGCATCACAATCCATGTAACGATGGTGACAGTCTAGTCACCTTACACTTCAGCTTTTTTCAATCAGTATGTTTGCAGTAGGTCTTACACTTCTCTATAGGATTTTCACATCAGTTCAAGTACCCACCATGTTCAAGATAAAGCTTGTGATTTTATCACTTTAAGGATTTCAGGTTGCCCTCTTAGCATCTTACCCAACTCCTCACCACAACCCCTTTTGTTAAAGGTTTTGTTTTGTTTTTTGAGAAAGAATCTCATTGTGTATTCTAAGGTAGGCTTGAATTCACTTTGTAGCCCAGGCTGGCCTCAAGCAGAGATCCTCCTGCCTCTGCCTCTCAAGTGTTGGGATTACAGGTGTGCATTACCACACAAAGCATCACAACTTCCATCTTAGACTTTTTTTTTTTTTGATCACTTGGTCCACCTATGGCTTCATGCATACTAGGCAAGCAATCTGCCACTGAGTTACACTTCTAGCTCCTTAGTCTATTCTTTGTTGCTTAGTATTTCAGTGCAGAAATATACTACAATTTATTCATTTACTAATGGATGGACATTTGAGGTCCCCCTCAGATTTTGAATATTACAAATAAACTGTTATAAACATTTAATGTGCAAGTCTTTTATGAGAGTATTTTTTACTTCTTTTGGGAAACTGGAGAGTGAACCTAAGAGTTACATCCCACATCCATCTGAAAAAATTTCTTTACATCTTGCTAAATTGCCCAGACAGGTTCGAATCTGTGATCTTCCTGCTTCTGCTTCATAGTGTTGGAATTATAGTTGTGTACCATCTTGTCCAGCTACTTTTTTTAAAAAAATCTTTAACAGGCATTGATTGTGTTTGCACTGAGCCTTGTGTTCTGCTGTCCTTACCTCTCCCTCCTTTACAGATCCTGACTAGGCCTTGAGAGTTGCTGGCATCATGAGTGCACCACCACACCAATGATTTGCTTAGATTGACATCTGATATAACTGTGAGCTCCCTACAGGTGTTCTTGTCCCCCCCCCCCAACTCCCCCAGCAAACCTACTGGGGACGCAACTTAGGGTCTCCTCAGGGTGTCACTCCCAGCCACCCTTTACTTACAGGTGCTGGGGATTGAATGGTGGGACTTTACACTACCGAGTTACATCCTCAGCCCTGTTTATCTGCAGTACTAGGGGTTGAACTCAGAGCCTCTGCACTAGGCTATATCTTTAGCCCTTATGTTTTGAAACAGGGCCTCACTAACTTGCCCAGGATTGGGTTCAAACTTGTGATCCTCCTGATTCCACCCTCCACAGTGCTAGAATTACTGGCCTCTGCCACACCTGGTCCCTGTTTGTTTCTTGAGCTGTGAGAATTTTTTGTTGCTAGAAATCAAACTTGGGGCCTTGTATGTGCTAAGCATTCTATTATTGAGCTACCAGCTCAGCACTGGAATGTTGTTACTCAAAATAACACGAGGCTGGGTGGTGACAAATACCCGCCTTCCTGGGACTCAGGATAGTGAGGCCAGCCTGGGCTACTTCTGAGCATTTACCCTTAAAACAAAATACTTAACAGGCAGAGGTATTCTACAAGTGTTGTGTTGCTAGCATTTTTACATACTGTTTTGCATTTTTATAGACCTCCCTACATATAGACTGTTAGATGGCTTAGTCCAACTGTATATTATTATATGTATTCTTTTATGTATCTAGTACAGGGTCTACAGGGTCTCACTGAATAGACTGGACTCATAGTGATCCTCCTGTTTTCAGCCTCCCAAAAGCTGGGATTACAGGTGCCTGTCACTGCACCTAGTCTCAATCACCATCTCAGCCCACCCTGGGGGTGGACCAGCACAGCACGCCTGGGGATCGAACACTGGCCGATGCACTCTGCCTAAACAGGTGCTTTAGTCTGTTGAGCTATCTAGCTTGTTATGCTTTGCCTATGGGTATCTCCCCAAAACCTCATGCAGCCAAGGGCGGGGGAGTGCCTTGGCTTCAGAAGTTTGTGAGTCAGGATCCAACACTGGGATTGCAGGTGTGCTACACCCTAGCCCTGGGGCAAATCATTTGCATTACAACGTAGGGAGGGGAAGAGGCTAGCCAGCTGCCTGAGCTGTCTCTCCCTTTGCTCTTTGCCACGCGCCACTCTGCCTTGGAGCCAGATGAGTGTGGACTGAAACCTCCAGTAACTGTGAGCTAAATAAACCTTTCCTTCCTTCATTCTGAGTGTCAGGAGAGTACACCCAGACAATTCTGAATACATTGAGGCTAGGCTATCGCATTAAATGGACTTTCATTTCATGGTGCTAGCGGTCAAGCCCAAGGGCTTGTGCACATTAAGTAATCATTCCATCACTGAATTTTATCTTCAGCCAGGAACACTATTTTTTGACTTTTATTTACTACTACTACTACTACTACTACTACTACTACTACTACTACTACTACTAGTTTGTGTATGCTATAGGAATAACCAAATAAAAGCACAACGTAATTCCATCACAGAGGACATCTCCAAATGTTTCAAATCTACTATTTCACCTACTTGGGCACACCTAAAAATGCTAGTTGGGTCTTCTATTGTTCATGGGGCTCGGGATTTGGCTCAGCGGTAGAATGCTTGCCTAGCAAACTGGAAGCCCAGAGTTCGGTCCTCGAACACCAAGAACAAAAAATAAACCTCCCCTATCTTCTATTGTTCTGCATCTTGCTTCTCCACTTAATATGGTGTCAAATTTATAGCCCTGGTATTTTAACGCATTAGCCAATCCTTTAAAGAAGTTTTTATTCCAACATTTCTTTTAAACATGCAGCCACACATGGTGGTGCACGCCTGTACTCCCCACACTGAGGCTGAGGAGAATGCCCAGTTCAAGCCTTGTTGCAAAGACAAAAACCACAACTAAAAAACCCCCAAATTTATACGCAGAACAAATCTGATTTCCTTGTGGACCTTTTGAATTTCTCCTGCCTCGGTGTCAGCTGGGACAATAGGCCTACACCACTGTGCCCTCTATTTATTTTCATATTTAAAATTTTATTGCTTCACCAAAATTTTCCTTTTCCTTGTCAAAAATTGTATCTTATACAAAGCAATATAAATAACCCCGATTTTCTTCAAATTCTATATATAATAGTAACTTTTGTTAAACATAATTACAATGTATGGAATGAGAAAATACATAGCATACATCCTTTCAAGAATCTTAGATCCATGCTCCTTAAATGAAAATTATTTGTAACCTGGGTGAATTTTATTCACAAAATCTATTGTTTCTACGGAAATACAACACATAATACTGCAGAGGCTCCAAGAAAAACAATCCTGTTTTACCCTTTAGATCTATCCCAAGCAAATGTAATTTTTCTTCTACCCCAAACCTCCGAGATGTCAGTGGGGGCAAACTAGGCAGCTTGGTAAAACTACTTCATATCTCCATACTCTCTTTTCTCCTTTTCTTACTCATGTTAGTGCTAAAAACTAACCAAAATTATCTATTGTGCTTAATAATGAATAAAAAGGGATGGTCTTGGGCCAGGGAGATAGCTCAGTAGAATAAGCGTTTGCCTGAGAAGCACAGGGCCCTGGGTTCAATCCTCAGTTTCGCAAAAAAAAAAAACAAAAAACCGGACAGCCTGACAGCTCAGCAGACTAAAGGCACCTGCTTAGGCAGAGCGCAGCGGCCAAGGTCTGATGCCCCGTGTGCCGTGCTGGCCCTGCTTGTGCAGCATGCTGAGACGAAGACTGAAACTGGGCCTGGACATGGTGGCACACTGTAATCCCAGCTCTTGGGAGGCTGAAAACAGAAACATCACTACAAGCACTATCTACATAGTGAGAACTTGTACACCCTGTTCTAAATACAGAAAAAAAAAAGAATAAAAGAATAAAAAGTAACTTTACTACCCAGAAATCTTTTGCTGACCATTTCTAGGAAGGCAATCAGCTGACAGGTACCAGCATCCCATATTCCTACTCAACGTAAGACTGAAAACCTTAGTCCTAGGCAGTATCTTAAAACAGCACATCTCCAATGTTTCCATTCCTCCTCAGCCCGTTCATTTGTCCACTTCCTAAACTGCACCAGCCGCATGTGCAGTCATTTCCACAGCAAGCCCATCACCCCTCCCCCACCTATTTCAACAGCTCTGGCTCGAAGCCTCCCATCCAGTGTCATTTCCCTCAAGCGCCTGGGCTCCAATGGGCAGGTGGCTCATTTCGGTATTCTTAGCACCATGACTAGCAATTCATACTCGATATTTTAAACATATTTTTGTATTTTACTCAGCAAGAAAGAATTGTAGACTTCAATGACATACTAAGTAGCACCTCACTTTTCTACACGAAACTTTGTATATATGTACATTTTGAGTTTCTCCCATTACGAACGCTCCCTTTATCAGGCCATAGCATCTGTAAATTTGCACAAGAACTGGGTTGCACTTATTTTGCTTACTTTTCATCTCTATAATCTCATGAAAATGCTAAACAAAGGTGTCTTGGGAACTATGGCTCATGGCTGTAATGGGGGAGAGGGAGAATTCCTGAGGCAGGAGGATCACTGAGTTCAAGGTTAGCCCGGAGTACATAGTCAAAAGCCATGTCAAATGCACAGAGAGACATGATCTCAAAAAATAAAACAATCAGGGGCCAGAGAGATAGCTCAGAAGCATAAGCACCTACCTAGTAAACACAAGGACCCAAGTTTGATCCCCAGCCCCACATGCTGTGTGGTCCTGGCCTCAGATGTGGGCACCTACCATGCAGCCGGGAACTGGGCATGGTAGGGCCTATAATCTCAGCTTGGGAAGCTAAGCCAGGAGGATCTCTGCAAGTTTGTGACCAGCCTGGGTGCTACAAAAATGAGCACAAGGTCAGCCCAAACTGCATAGTAAGACCCTGCCTCAGAAAAATAAAAACAATAAATAAATCACTCAAAAGCTAAAAGGTGAGCTGAAGCCACCAGAACCAGACATGCTACAAAAGGCTTTGGGAGAGCTGAAGAGATACTTGGGATTGATTTATCCCAAGGCCTTTGCACCAAGTCACCCAGGCTGGGCTCAGACTTGGAATCCTCCTGCCCAGCTTCCCAGAGCACTGGGATCACCCACTCAACTTCCAAACTCAGCTTCTAACAGAAATTTTTCCAATTCAAGACTTCAACTGAACTGGGAGTATAGCTAAGGAATGGGGTACTTGTCCAGTATGCACAAAGCCCTGGGTTCAGTCTTTAGCACTACAAACAAACAAACCTCTTCCCCCCACATATATGACATGTGTACCTACATGGCAATATGACCAAGCTTACAAATGTCCTCTAATAAAAATCAGTATATATGAAATCTCCCACCATGTCTAAAAGCTTATCTATAAAGGCTGGAAGTTTCCACCTTCACACTTTTGATGTTTCTATAAAATGTGATCAAGTAGACATAAGAGTTCAACAGAAAACTTTCTGAATGTCACTAGAAAATTAATTAAGTAAATTTTTATTGAAGCTTAAATTGTGGTACAGAAATACATTTCAGATGATTTATTCCAACACCAATGAAGGGAGAAATTATGGCACCAAAATTTTCCCTCCTCTGTCACACTAGGATAGATTACTATTTAATCTACAGCTTTCATTTTTCTAGGCTTTGTTCCACACAAATCTGTGCAATTTTAACATTAGAACTCTTTAAGTATTTTGGAAAAAAGAAAGA
>NW_004524666.1:10041110-10082084 GCF_000260255.1 Octodon degus | reverse complement strand
TTGAATCGAATCAAACCCACTGTAATCCCTAGCAAGCTTCAACAGGGGAACCAGTGCTTTCAGTAAGAGGGTGGTACCACATGTCTTCAAAATGAAACGTCTCTTGGAGACAAACATGCTACTCTCACTGCAGTTGAAAAAAGTTATAAGATTATTACTTAAGCACTAAGGACACAATTAACTTGCTTTGAGACATTCCTTTATAATTTTTAGCTACTATTTTTAAACATTACCCCAAGGAAATAATCAATTTAGTACTCTTTTCCTTTACCATTCAAAAACCAGTGTAAAGCTCCAAAGTACTGACTAGGTTGGTATACAGCATTGTGGGTTACTACACAGAGCTTCTCACTCCAGCATTTATCCATATCCTAGAAACTAGCATCCCAAGAATGATAGATCTTTCTATGGGATAGGATATCCTCATATATATGGACACAAAAGCCTCCAGATGGGTAACTATATAGAATAATCAAACAAAGTGTCTGACATTATTTACTTAATAGACACTCTACAATCGCCTTGTACCACTACCTACATTCTTACTTGCTGTCTCTGGAATTATTCCATTATTTCTTTTATTAAATAATAAGTTCCATGAGGAAAGGTACACTTGTTTTGTTCTCCACTATCACCCCCAGGACACAGCAAGTGTGAAGAATTTTTGATAAAAGTTTATTCATGCCAAATGCAAACAGTTAAAAAGTAGAGGGTTTATGCATCTTAATGCAAACTCCACCACAATATAAAGCATTCAAGGTATTTATTAAATAAATAAACCACACTTACTGGCCTTTGTATACCAAGAAAACAACTTAAAAGATTGAGAGCAACAATGTGATATCTAATACAATACAGAGTGAGTTTATGACTAGGACTGAAATTAGCTGCCCAGCATTTGTTTTAGAGTACTTACCTGAGTACATAAGCTTCCTGCTTGTCAGTTTTTGTCACACTTATGATTGAACATTGCACATCCTTCAAAAGTATATCCCACTCAGATCTATTTAACAAAAACATAATAACAGTTGCTTATTCTTATAAAAACCACAAAGCTCTAGTACTTTAGAATTTTCCAATTAAGACTATTTTTTTCTCTTGTCAATAGGTAAACATTTTTCTATTGCTTCTTTCTTTCTTTGGCAGAACCGGGGATTGAACTCAGACCCTTGCACTTGCCAGAGAAGCGCTTATTCTACTGAGCCATCTCCCTGGTCCATTTTTTTTTTTTTTTTTTAAATAAGCAAGGGTGCTTCCACTTTTCAATACATTGTTTCAGTACCTCTATCAACATATCCAAAGAGAGATATTTTGTGATTTGAAGAGGACCTTAATTTGATACTTTGCACTGAAAAAAATTAAAGGCACTATTTTTAAAAAAGGCACTATATTTCACCAGGCAGATTGGTATAAAGATTTAAAATCTTGGGCTGGCTAAATAGTTTAGGTGATTAAAGCGCCTGCAGGTGCAGGGGCTAGGGGTCTAATCCCCAGGGCCTGCCCTCAGGGCGGCCTGAGAAGGCAATTGAGAAGATGTGATGTCTCAGCCTGTAATCCCAGCTCTTGGGAGGCTTTAAACAGGCGGATCACTGACTCTGATCCTGAACACCCTGTAGAGCCTTCCCTAAAATACAAAACATTTAAAAGCCTGTCAGACAGAACAAGCAATTCAGCTGGGTGTAGTAGCCCATGCCTATAATCCCAATGCTTAGGAGGCTGAGGCAGGATTACTGTGAGTTTAAGAACAGCTCAAATACTGCATAGCAAAATCCTGTTATGGTTTGTGTCTAGATTCCTTCCAAAGCCTCACAGTCACCGGGTGAACTTCCAGTTTGTGATTGGGATTCATAATCTAATGCTGGCATTATGAGTGTAAGTGCTACAACCACACTTGGGCAAACAGCCTGTACACAGTATAAAGGAGGGAAAGAGGCTTGCTCTCTGCTGGCCTCTCCCTTTCACTACTGTAGGTTTTGCTACACTGCCATGAACTGTGTCTCTACCATATGCCACTCTGCCTTGGAGCCAGCCAAGTATAAACTGAAACCTTCACAAACTGAGTGAAATAAACTTTTGCTTCCTTAATTCTGGGCTTCGTGTGTTTTGTCTCAGCAAGGAGAGAAATTAACCAAGACATCCTGTCTCCAAAAAAGCCAAACAAAACAAAAACAATGCGTGATTCTTTAGTTTTTTATGTGGTAGGTATTACTACTACTGTCTGCTATAAAACTTCCAGCTGGTCACCAAGTTTAGAAACATTCACAAAAAAACTACTAGCACACCAGTAGGATCCTAAGAAAAGAGGCACCTATTCATATGGGCAAACACACTTTACTGGAGTTCAGGGTAAGACCAAGTAACATACTGGCTTCTAAAATTCAAAATATGTAATCTGTTGTCTGGGTAAGAGTTGCAATCAAGACACATACTAGTAACATAAACTTCAAGGAAAATTCTCTGAAGATAGTCAAGCAGTACCTTTGAGTTTCATATTTCTAAGTAAATGCTGTATTTTAAGACTCACAACCTGTAATCCAGCACTAGAGATGCTAAGGCAGGGGACTGCTGCAGTTTGAGGCCAATGTGAACTACAAAGAGTTATCTCTGGCTAGGTTTCTGTACCTAATGAGAAAGGCCTACTTTACTCAACTGCTAAAATCAGATTATGTAATGCATACAAAATTTACCTATTTATGGGGCCGGGGAGATGGCTCAGTGGAATAAGCGCTTCTCTGGCAAGCGCAAGAGCGTGAGTTCAATCCCCGGTTCCGCAAAAAAAAAAAAAAAAAAAATTTACCTATTAGATAGTAAGGATTCAAATCCAAGTATACTGGTACATGCTTGTCATCCCAGCATGGTGGCTGATTGACACAGGAGGATCAACAGTCTGAGCCTAAGCAACATGTTAGTAGGCTTAGACCCTAATCTCAAAAACCAAAACCAACACAATGACTACAAACAACAAAAAACTCCGCCAAAAACAAGAGGCTGAGGCAGAAGGATCCAGTTTGAGTCCAGCCTGCTAAGACCTTGTCTCAAAATAAAAAGGGCTTGGGAATGAACTTAACTCACTGATAGAACCCTGGCGTAGCAGGTCCAAGTCTCTGGGTTCCATCCTCAGTGGCATACAAACCTACGATTTCAGCGTTAGAAGCATTCCATGACATCTGAGCGGAGTTCTCTTTATAGTTTGACTTCAACTCTGTCTCCAATGTTATCCCAGCACCTAGCACTGTTGCACACATCTTCTAGTGCTCACTGGACAGCCTAGCAAGTCCTTTTCTGCCATTCCTTCTTAATAATAGCATGATAATCTATGGTTTCAGATATTTGCTAATGAGGAATCTGTGTATCAGGTCAGCAGGGCCCTCAGTGTACCCTCACACTATCTAACCTACTGCCCCTCAGCACACAGGCATAGCAGCACCCCACATCACCTCAGGAAGCCAAGTACAGCACAGTAAAGATATGTTACACAAGATGCTTTGCATTATATTATTACAATGCATCATATCATTACCTATCATTATTTTTACTGTGACTAATTGATAAATTAAGTATCATAGCTATGTATGTATAGAAAAAAACAATACAGTCAACCCTCTGTGGGTTCTGCAAGTTTTAAATCAACCTTCAGTTGAAAACATTTGGGGGGAAAACGGCACCTGTTACAATGAAAGTGTACTTTTCTTACCATTGTTACCTGAATACAGTGCAATAATTTACACAGCATTTATATTGTATCAGGTATTACGAGTAATCTAAATAAGATTTAAAGTACATTAGACACTGGTCACTGTGGTGCCCACCTGTGTCCATGGAGTCCTGAAACAAGAGTATCCTAGGAATTTCAGCATTCCCAGACCCCAAGAAGATATTTGTTTTTCATCAACCTTGTAGCTATTTGTTTGGTTTCTTGCACTCTGTTTATAATGTATAATGCCAAGAACTATCAAATTGAACAGTTTTGTAAAAAAAGTCTGTAATATTGATTAGTGATTATCTCTGAAATATGTTTGGGTAGAAAGGAGGCACCTTCTACTATCATTATGGACACTGAAGCTGGGTACAGTAGCCCACATCTGTAATCCCAGTACTTGGGAGGCTGAGGAGAGCTGTTTTGAGTTCAAGGGCAGCCTGGGGGTATGTCATGAGCCTGAACTGCATAGTGAAAAAGACCTTGTCTCGAAAACACAAAACAAAAAATTATGAACATTCATTGGACATTCTAATCATAAATAATTTAGAACATTCCATGGCTGACCATAAAAGGCACTTTTCTCTTTCCCATCGTTTATGTGGACAGAAAGCAGAGGGCAGTGGTAGTACGTGACAAACTTGTCCTCTAAAATAGAAGACAGCCACCTTTCTGTAAAAAGCTAGAGTAAATCTTACATGTCGCAATGCAGAAAGGCTATGTTTGAATTACCTAGCTCTGCCCCTATAGGGAGAAAATACCAGATGTTTATGGGTGTGGCCACATTCCAATAAAGGTTTATTTACAAAAGACTTATTCACCTCAAAGAAACATGATAAAAGTAATCTGCACTGAAATTCAACTGCTCAGAATTGTTTTTCTACCTCTTTTACACACACGTATTGCACTATGTTGATTTCAAAGTGTTGCCTTCATTGTCCTTGATTCCTTTTTTTCTTGAGGCTAGTAGTTCTCAAGTCCTCACAATCATTTGGTTGCTAAGACTTTTTCTTACAGTGTTTAAAGTCAATGTGTCCTGTAATGTTGTGTCTGAAAAAATTCTGACTGAGCATTACTAGTAGATTGAGGAAAGGTTTTGTGGACTTGCAAGAAGCACTTCATTGTAGTACATAACCAACTAAAAAACCCAAAACAGAGCCAAGTGCAGCAGTAGTGGCTACATTCTTGCTATGCTGCTGGGAGGGTAGATACAAAGAGTCCAGGCCTGCCTGGGCAATGCAAGCAGACACAGTCTTAAACAGCAAAAACTGTGTAGAAAGCACAGTGTAGTTATGTGAACACTAACTAGGGAAGCCAGAGATGGCGAACCCTTTGGAGCCTTCAGTGATGACAACAGTCACCAGTGGCACAGGCTTGCCACTACTGAGGTGAACTGGAGAAGCCAACCCAAATGCTACTGAAGCAGCAAGTTTTGTTTTTTCTTTTCCCCCTTTCCCCTTCATTTCTCTCTGGTACTGCTGGGCTGGTTTCAGGTAGTCTAAACTCCTGAACTATGGTACAAGGTACAAACAAAAAATGCTCCTCGAGACACACTATTCCTGGTCTCCAAAGAAGGGCTCCTCTTTGAGCCAAAAGACTAGGATTGGGAGCCCCCTTTCAGCATCCATGAAGTCCTCTAGGAGCTGCAGCGGCCAGCAGATCCCTATAGCTATAAAGCAGGAGAATCACGGTCTATATACGTTATGTCTCAGCATATTTATGAAGACCTCATTTACTCTCAAATGTGGGAGTGAGAGATAAAGCACATGGCTCAAGCCTTATTTCTAGGAAGAGAATAGCTTGTGATTGGGGTACAGAGAATGAGTGGGGATAGACTTCATGTTCATACTAAAACAGGTTCCAGGGTTCCACGGGGGCCCATGGTGCCATGAGGGCCCTGCTCCCAAGGCATGCTGAGCCAGCCACAAAGACTGGGCATGGTGGCCCACACCTGTAACCCAGCGCTGGGGAGGCTGAAATCAAAAAGAGGCTCATTGGGACTCCGAGCTGCGTAGTGAATCCCTCTACCAAATACACAAAATAAGTAAATAAAAAGGGCTCCAACATGCTACAACCCCAGCCCTGCTCATGTATGTTTGAATTCAGTTCTGCAAGTTTCTGATAATTCTCTTTACATAATGAAACCCATCAGACTGAAGGGAGTTGAAGGAGATCTGGCAATTTATTTTCTGCAGAGTAAAATAGATCTTTACAAAATAAGGGAACAGGAGGAACTGTAAAAAGTTTAGTTACAACACACTAACAAAGGATGAAAGTTTTATACAATCATCCCTCAGTGTCTATGGGGTACAGCTTACAGAACCCTACCTCCCACAGATACTAAAATCAGAGGATGCCATATAAAATGGCACAGTATTTGTTTTATAACCTAGGCACAGCCTCCTATGTACTTTTGTTACTGTTTGGGCGTGTTTGTGTGCGTGCGCGCGCGTGTGTAGGATCTCACTATGCAGCTCAGATTCGGTGTTGATTCTCCGGTTTTCTACCTCCGTAGTACTGGAATTACGGGCACATGCCATTATGCCCAGATTCCACTGCCAGCTCAGTGTACCCAGGAGCAGGGCCAGCACAACATGTGGTGCTGGGGATCAAACTCCGGCCCCTGTGCTTACTTATGCAAGCACTTAGTCCAATGAGCTACTTTGCCGGCCCTTGTTACTGTTTTTTGAAATACGGCCTTTCTATGTAGTTCAAGGTGACCTTGAGCTCCTAGCAATTCCCTGTGGGGTTACAGGCTTCCCAAGTACTTTAAAGCATCTCAGAATGTCATTGTTTAGGGAATGATCTAGGATGAACCCAGGGCCTTTGCTAACTTGTCCAACCTGAACTCAAACTTGCAATCCTGCCTCAACCTCCCTGAGTGCTTGCTGATCACAATTGTGTTCCACCACACCAGGGAGTCAATGATTTTTTCTTTTTTCTTCACGTATTTGGTACTGGGACTCACTGCGCAGCTTGAATTCGTAGTGATCTTCCTGTTTTCAGCTTCTCCAGTGCTGGGATTACAAGCATGTGCCACCAACCCTGGTCTCGGTGGTAAGTTCAGCGTGACTAGGGGCGGGGGCGCTCATGGTGCTGGAGCTCAAACCCAGGTCTTTGCACTTGCCTAAGCAGGCACCCAGTCTGCTGAGCTATCTTTCCAACCCAATGATTTCTTGATAATGACCCCCAAGGCACAGGCAACACAAGCATAAAACAAATGGACTACAAATTTAAACACTTCGCAAAGAAAATAGTGAAAAATAAACCAGGATGGAAGCAAGTATCTGCAAATCATATCTGATAAGGCATCAATATCTACCATAAAATACTCATAACCCAGCAACAGAAATGATTAAAAAGTGAGCAGTGGACTTGAATTGACCCTAAGATAATGCAGTCAACAAGCATATGGAAAGATCAACCTCATCAGCCACAAAAATGCACTTCAAAACTGTAATGGAAGTGTGGAGGGGCTGGTAAGATGGCTCAGTGGTCTAAAGCACCTGTTTAGGCAAGCTTAGGCAAGTGCAGGGATCACAGTTCAATCTGGGCACCATATACAATGCCAGCCGCACTCCAAGGGCAGGCTGAGCCAGATGAACAAGGATGGACACATGGACACACACACACACACACCCCTATGGACCACAAGGCAAGAGGATTGGTAGGAATTTGAGGTGAGCCTGCACAGAGAGCCTGTCTCAGAAAAATCAATACATACACAAACACATACTATAATGAAGCAGGCTCAGCAGGACACTCAAAAGGCTGAGGTAGGAAAATCTCTTCAGCACAGGAGTTTCAGGAAAAACAGGGAGATGCTGCTAACTCTTTAACACATTACGGTGAAGTATCACCCAAAAGCCATTATTAGAATGACTATTATCAGAACAGAAACACCAAGTGGCAAGAATAATGGAAGAACAGGAACCCTTGCAGTAGTATAGTAGTTCCTTGTTATTTTGGTGGTTTGATTTTTGTGGGCTCATTATGCCACATGTTTTCAAAAAATATTAATATGAATTACTTATCACAGATTTTTCACTATAACATGAGATTCTGCAGTACCATACAGTGTACATATGTTGTTAAAATTATTGGGGCCGAGGAGATGGCTCAGTGGAATAAGTGCTTCCGGGGCAAGAACAAGGGCCTAAATTCAATCCCCAGTTCGACAAAACAAAAAAAGTAAAATTTTGAAGGTTTACAAGTTTAGAAAATGAGTAAGAATGTTAGAAGTGTTTTATTTATTTTAATTTAATTAATTAATTTATTTATTTGTGTGGCCAGCTCAGCCCACCAGGGGGCGGGGCTGGCTGGCATGTGGTTCTGGGGGATTGAACCGTGGTCCTGTGCTTTGCTAAGCTTGTTCTAAGTAGGTGCATTAGACCACTGAGCCATCTCACCAGCCCCTAGAAGTGTTTTAAGTATGAGAAAGGTTTATAAGAGTATGGGGTTTATAAAGCCTTAAAATAAATAAATATATATAAACGTTGAAATAAATATAACATCGCTATTTCATTGATTTTCTCTTATTGTGGGGGATGTCTGGAACATAACCTCTGTGATAACAAATGAGGGACCACTGTATACAGTGGTGGTAGACATATTAATGATGCAGTCATTATGGAAAAGAGAGGATCCTGACTTTGTCTTACACAATAATGCCACTTATGGGTATAACCAAAATGACTGAAATCAAGGTTTACAACAGCGATCTCTGTATCCCTGCTCCCAGCAACATTCACAGCAGCCAAGAGCTGGGAAGTCACCTAAATGTCCAAATGTAGTTTATGTATATAATGAATCCTGCAGTTTTAAAAAGGAAATACTGTCACATGCAAACAAAATGAATGAACGAACTGTGACATGCTAATATATAAGCCAGTCACAAAAAGACAAACACTGGGGCCGGGGAGATGGCTCAGGGGAATAAGCGCTTCCCTGGCAAGCGCAAGGGCCTGAGTTCAATTCCCGGTTCCGGAAAAAAAAAAAAAAAAAAGACAAACTGTATAATCCCACCTAAATGAAGTTTTTATCAGTCAAAATCATAGAAACAGGGCTGGAGAGATGGCTCAGTGGTCTAAAGCACCTACTTAGAACAAGCTTGGCAAGGCATCGGGGACCGCGGTTCAATCCCCCAGCACCACATGCCAGCCAGCCCCGCCCCCTGGTGGGCTGAGCTGGCCACACACACACACCACACTCTCTCTCTCTCTCTCTCTCTAATAAATAAAAAAAAATTAAAAATAAATAAAAAAAATCATAGAAACAAACTAAGGTGGTTGACAAGGGCAGAGAAGGTTAGTATAACTATTTACTTCATATAGAGTACAAGTTTATCATTTAAAGCATCTGGAAAGATGTGACTGGGAGAGTTGTACAAAACGAAATACAGTTCTCAACACATTTGTATAACAGTGAATAAACATAAGTACTACAGAACTGTAACATCCTTCAAACAGTTAACATGAGAAATTCTGTGATTTTTTTCAAAAACATGTTTCTTAAAAATGAAAAGCACAGAATGTTGTTAGCATAGAAAAGGAGCTCTTCAGAGCAACTACAGGGTTATATAGTCAACCATTTGAAATGTCTGTAAAGTGTAGATTTATGGATCCTATTAGTGAGTCAGACACTTTCTGAGTGTTGCCTGGGGATCTATATATAAAAAGCTTCCAGGTGACTGGATTACATATTATTTTCTAAAGTGAAACTGCCTGGCTTTGAAACTCCACCTACTTTCACTTTTGTTAGAAAGAAGTCACACCAAAAACTTTCCAATTCTCTTAGCTCAGACCACTGAAGCCTGTCTCACACATTTTCACTACCTTACACATAGGCTACCATTGTTTTGGGGTCAAAAGCATCCTAATGAAATTTTTATTGAACAAAAAAAGCCTAGGTCTGCTGCTGGGCATCATGGAACCTGTTATCCCAGGATTTGGGAGTCTAAGGCAGGCAAGCCTGGGCCACAAATTTCAGGCCAGCCTTAGGTACATGGGTTAGTAAGACCCTGTCTCAAAAAGCAAAGCAAGTGGACTAAGTGCCTAAGCATAGGGACCTGGGTTTGATCTTCAGCACGTCAGCCCTGGTCCCACCCTCAGGTGCACTGAGCTGTGGTCAGCTCAACCCCTGGGCCCAACCCACAGACCGGGATTGGTGCTGCATGCCTGTGATCCCAGAGCTGGGGAAGCTGAAAACAGGAGTATCAGAGGTGTAGTGAGACCCTGTACCAAATACATGGAGGAAAAACAAAACAAAAAAAAAGCAAAAAGCCTAGGTAGGACTCACTAGTTCAATCTGACCATGCCTTTCCAGGGCAGTTAATGTATCCAGAGAACAAGTACTCCCTCTTTCATTCAAGCAAATTAACCCAGAACACAACCCTGCTAACTATAATCAGTATCTCCCCTCCCAATTTAAGTCTCTACCAGTATAGTAACTACTACTTTAAATGTGTACTTCTTATAAGATTGGTAGTTTGGTCTTTTTCTTTCTGAGACAGGGTCTTGTTCAGGCTGGCCTTGAGCTCAGTGTGATCCTCCTGCCTCAGCTTCGCCAGTGCTAATATTACTGGTACATGCCGCCACACCTGGCAAATAAGTAATTTGGAAATAAAAGCTGAAACACTTTGAAACTGCTGTGAAAAACACAAGGAAGAGCTCAACTCTTTAACAATAATAAGCTCTTCCACTCCCAAAGCATTTACATTGAAAGGATTTTGGGTAATGTGTTGTGATTTCCTTGGTGTAAATGACTGAAACTGGTGACTATCTTTGCAACAGCCCCCCATTCCTTTACTGAAAATTCCTTTATTACAAAATTTATAAAGCAGAGAAAGAACAAAATATTCCACCAATTCTAAAATGTTACTTTCAACAGCAAAGATTCTGATTTTCATACTTTCATTTAAATTTAAAAATAAACATTCCCAAAACATTTACCTTCTCCACTAAATTCATCTCATATACAAAGACTAGCAAGGTCTGTTCACAATTCTAACACAGAAAGAACCCACAGCCCTGGAAAATCAGATTATCTTTTTTCACATTTATTTTCTAGTAGACTCCCTCTTCAAAGCTGTCATTTCTTATTTTTATAAAAGCTGATTTAGTACTTCTGGATACAGACTCAAACTATCCACCCACCTCTAAAGCACTAGGATTACAGGTATTACAGGTGTTAGGGGGCTACGCTTTATATTTCAACTTAAAGTACTGTGTGAAATGAGTTTTAGAAATACACTGAGAACATCCACTCTTCTACAGTGTAATGTCAAATATTCTTTAACTCAAGCTATATTGGCCAAGATTGTCCTTTGCTACACAATGCACCCCTCACTTGAGAAAGCAATTAACAAACCAAAAACTCATCATTTCCTAATTCAGATTATACTCATGCTGAATTGTGCCTAACAGCCCACTAGAACTCTCAAAGCTTGGAAAGAAGGGACAATTTTGCTTAAAGTAATAGACTGGTTGCATATCTAAATATGAAAGATCTTCAGAGTGGGGGACCAACTTCCAGAATTCCAGGTGAGGAAAGATGTCTTAAATCTATAGAAAAGCAGCTAGTCTTCGTTTTCTTTTCTTTAAGACAGGGTCTCACTACCTAGTTCAGGCTGGCCTTGAAGTCTTAGTGATCCTCCTGCTAGGATTACAGGCATGCCACCTCACTTCTGTCTGCTACTCACCAAAGAGAAAAAATAGTTGGGCTTTCTAGAAAGTCTTGTAATGAACACCCCCAAATCCCCCATACTCCTTTGTAACCCATCTTTCCTTTCACCCCATGGTCAGGCAAACAATGACCAGGCTTGTCAGATTAGTCTGCATTTTCTAGAGTTTACTAAAATGAAAGTTAACACCTGTGCTTTTGTCTGGCTTTTTTCATCCATTTTGTTATTATTCATATTCTTGTATATATCCATGATTGTTTTTATTGATGGGTAGTATTCTATTCTATGAATGTCTAACAACTCTTAATTCATCTGCCAGTTAATAGAGATTTGTTTTCAGTTGGGAGGTAACTACAATGTTGCTATCAATATTCACATGGAATTCTTTGTATGGAGACATTTCCCATTTTCTTTGGTAAATACAAATAAATGGACTCATAACAGATGTTTTAACTCTTTCACACCCTATCACCAGGCTTGATAGTCCCCGCCCTTCCTAACTTTGTCAGGTTTTTTTTTTTTTTTTTTTTTTTTGAGACAGGATCTCATTATGTAGTTCAAGCTGGCCTCAAGTTGCTACCCTGCTTCAGCTTCTTTTAGAGCTCTCTTACCAAGTTTTGATGTCAAAGTTATGTTAACCACATTAAGATCTGGGGAGTTCGTTCTTTCTATATCTTGGAAGAAAATAATGCAATACTAATGATTTCTTCTCTGAATGCTATGACATTTCAGATGAAATAATCTGGGCCTTAAGTTTTTGTGAGATGATTAATAACTATGTAATTGTTATAGGACTGTGTTAGGTTTTCCATTTCTTCCTGCATCACTTTTGGAAAGGTATTTTTCCACATCTTTGGCATTATCTGTAATAAATGTTTCTTTGGTTAGCTAAGGTCTTCAGTCTTTATTCTTTCTGTACATTTATGCTTAACACGCTTTATAAACAGATTTGGTCGTTACCCAGTCTGTTAATGTCTTTTAACCATGACTTTCACAGTCTATTTACTTTTTTAAAGGACACTAGAGCAGGTTGTAAAGCAAAAAACAAATACTTTCAGGTTTTCAAATTTTTGCAATTTAAAAACAGAAGACTAGTTCGTTAGTGTTAAAAAGTATTAAGTACTAATTCCCCATGGTTATTATGAAAAAAAGTAACTGCTTCCTATAATAACAAAAGGTTAAAAATTCAGTCTGGCACATTGAAAGCACCACGCTAAAACATCCTAAATGCCGGGCGAAAACTTAAAAAGAATGAGGCCTTCCACATTTTTACTACTACAAGGGTTTTTCCCTACAAGGCAAGAATTTAATAGGAACTGCGTTTCCCAATGCGCCTTAAAGTCTCGGGAGCACGTGGCCGACTGGATTCTCTCCGCCAGTTGCTTTTGTCAAGGGTCGGCTACAGAGACAACCAACATTCCTAAAACGGCCATTGGCTCCCAGCCTGGGGCCAGGCTTCCCGCTAGGGCCTTGAAGCTCATTGGTCACCGCCTCTCAATGAAGCGGGCCACGCCGCTCCCTCCGCCACCCTCGCCGCACTTGTGCGCGAGGGAGCCTGGGGAAACCCGTGAGAGACCAAAGCAGACAAGGGGTAGTTACTGATGGTTGCCGCGGTCGCAACAGGGCCCAGACATCCTCAGTATCGCTAGTGCTTCTCTAGGCCTTTAGATTCCCACCGCAAGAGCACGAAAAGGGTTCCTTCGAGCGATCAACGAAGCACACAGGCGCGCGCCGGGGCCGCGATCCTTAGGTCCTGCTTAAGGTATTAAAGGGTATTATGTGCTAGGCCTGCGTCCCGTGAACGCAGGCAGAGCTCCCCGCACCCTGCACTTCTCCGGCCCGCCGCACTCTCTCCCTGGATCCTCCGACTCCGTAACAGGTTACACACCCAAGGTCAAGATTCAGGAGTACACCTCCTCGGTAGGACCGCAAGGTCCGCCCACCGCCCCAAAAAGCCCGGTGCAGAGTGCGTCCGGGCGGTCCCGGGGCCCCGGCACTGCGACACGGCTGCTCCCGCCCAATTCGCGCCGCCCCGGCACCACGCGCTGCCCGCCTCGTCGGCGGCGGGAGGCCTGCTCGCCAGCCCCTCCCCGGGTCGCAGGACCCCGCTCAGAGCCCGCGTCGCGCGTCCCGTCGCTCCCCCTTCCCGTGGAGGGCACGCCCGAATTAGCGCCTGACTAAGCCCGCCGGGCCACACCTGCCGGAGGGAAGCGCGCGGCCCCCACCCCGGGGCTCCGGCGGCCAGTCGGGAGGCGCCACCAGCCGGGGACGCTACCTGAGCACGCGGCCGGGCCGGACTCCCCTCCCCCAGGGCACAACCGCCCAGTCTCGGGAGCGGGAGAAGCGGGCTGCAGCCCGGGTGGGCGCTGCCGCTTGCCCCAAGACCGCATCCTCCACGGCCGCCCACAGGCGAAGGCTGAGCCAGCCGGCCCTGGCCCGAGTCTGGTGCCCGCAGGGGCGGCGACCCCATGGCCCAGCTCCGTCCCGGGAGTCCCGGGAACCCACCTACCTCGGGATAGTGCGAAGATCCCCAGATCCCTGGTTGTCGTCGGGTTGCTGACGGGAGAACCAAACCTCCAGCAGCTTCTCGGTCCCTTCGAAAAAATGTGCAGCTTCCATCACCGTGAGACTAGCGAACAACCAACAACCACAGAAAATCAACTAAATTAAATCTCTTCTCCCGCCGCTGCCGCCGCCGCTGCGGATTGTTCCAGCTGTGTTGCTACAAAGTTCAGGTTCCTTTTTTTTTTTTTTTTTGCTATAATTTTATATTAACTTTTTTAAAAAAAGGATTAATAAAATTTTCCCGGCTTTTTGTGAGCGAAAGTTGAACGTGAGTCTGTTGGAAATAGAGGCAGATACAGTTCAGTCTCTTGTAGTCCGCTGCTTCCCCGTTAAAGAGAGTAGAGCGAGCGCTAGCTAATGTCGCCGGCCATACTGTGTAAGCGAGGGTTCTGCGTGAGAGCGGGACTTTATATACCGTGTCTGTGCGAAAGGACAGGAAGTGACGTATATTTCCGCCTCCAAGACTCATAGGGCCATCCTACTGTCAATCACCCTTCGCCGAATGGCGACTGGCTGGCGGTGGGCCTACGGGGAGTGCCGGGAACTACCCGCTGAGGTGCGGATGGAGCTATCGCTGTCCCTTGAGCGGGAGACGGCGCTGTGGTGTCCGGCTGGGGACTAGGAGCCTTGGGTTGAATCAGAGTGGGTGGGGAGAGCAGGAACGGAGCTAGGAGAGGCTGTAATCGCTCCAGAGAACAGCTGGCTGGAGAGCCTGGGCGCGTCCTTCGGGGTACTGGCTGGCTTTCGGCGCGGGCAGTGGCCCGGGCTGGGGTGGCGAGGTGGTCAGGATCCTGTGCCGTTCTCCGCGGCTGCTGAGGGACTTGGCCATTCTTAGAAGTGTTTCCCCGCGGCGAACGCAGCCAGGCATTAAAACTCCATTTATCCGTGACGTACATGTTGCCTGGGGTCGAATTAGACAGCACTTTAACTCCGCTCCCGCGTTTCTGATGTGCCAACGAACGCACTTCTCGTTTACACAATAGCCAGAAGCGTTGACTCCCTGTTTCAAAAGGGAAAGCAACGTGGCGCCCGGCCTGGGAGGGCTCCGGCTCTACTTACCTCCCACCATGCTGCTCACCGAGCCGGGAATTGGCTGAGCTCAGCAGGCGCCCCGAAGCACTGGCAACCCCGTGCTCCATTAGGTCAGCGGGTGGGAACCTGTTCTGTGAAACTAATCCTAGAAACTAGACGTGTGAATAATGTAATCTGATATTTTCTTTAATTGTTTTAAACTGACGAGCTAATTGAAAGGGGTTCCTTCCAACCCCTAAGTCTACTGTGCTATATCGCCTTTCTATTAGGAAGGATTTACATGGAAATTAATATAACAGGGATTCCAGAGCTATCACTAGTAGTGATTTCAAGAATTATGAATCTAACATTTCACTACTAGGATAAAGTATAAAAGTTGCAGTCAGTTTAATCTGCAGCGGCAAAACTGTGGCAACAAAGTTATGATTTGCTCTGAAATACTAGAGAAACAACCCAACCCGACATAAAAAACGACCATTGTTACAAGACAAAATGGCTTTTCCCTGTTATCCGTAAGAGAGAAAAAAAAAAAAAAAAAAAACTTTCCTTAATGTGAAATAGGTAATGTTAGCAATAAAAATGTGCTGAGAAAGAAGTGGCTGGAGTCTGCACTGTAAATAAAAACTGCCGGGTAGTCCTTGTTTTTCAAAAACATGGACTCAACATGTCTCCATGAAACCTGTTGAAAGAAGCTATGTTGTGAGTTAGTACATATAATTCATTTCTGGTGTTTTTAAAAGCATTCAACTCAAACTGGGGATTGGGATGAAAGATAATAAATGTTGCTCATTTTAATATAAAAAGAGGAAGTGGTTGTTATATTTGGAATAAAGATGAAAGGAGTATTTCTGTGTTTTACAAGCTATTCATTTATATGATGGTTGCTTATTGAAATGAAGAATCTGTCTACTAAACCACCTCAAACACTAATTGTGGTATAAGCATAATTTGGCTTATAATTGCTTATAATTAGTTGCATTTCAATTACTATTATGCTTTTTCCCAATGTAATTTAAGTTACTATAAAAGTGCCAAGACTCTTGGCAAGGTAAGTCTTTGGTAATTTGATATAGGATAATTTTAAATAGTGCCTATGAACTAGTCTGGTCCTTTATAAAATGTCATTTTTCTTAAGCATCATTATCTTGAAGCTCAAAATCTCTTGTACTTATTACTAAATTAGTCAATTAATTTTTGCTTAAACATTTCACTGAGCAGGATACAGACCTGTAATCCTAGCACTCTGGGAGGTCAATGCAAGATGATTGCAAATTGAAACCTAGCCTGCACAACTAAGTAAGTTAGTGAGATTTTTGTCTCAAAACAACAACAACAACAAAATAAAGTGGGAGGCAGCTGTTACTAAAGATGTGGGGTGGTGCTCTGGACATGTGCACTAAGGCCCAGGGTTTAATGCCCAGTACAAATAAATAAACATTATTCTTTTTTCGGTGGAACCAGGGATTGAACTGAGGCCCTTGTGCTTGCCAGGCAAGCGCTTATTCTACTGAGCCATCTCCCTAGCCTTCTTTCTTTCTTTTTGAGACAGGGTTTCAATATGTAATTCAGTCCACCTTTGAACTTACTTTGTAGCCCAGGCTGTCTTCCAACTCACAGTGATCATCCTGCCTCAGCCTGCTGGGATTACAAGCTTGCCTTATGTGTGCTAGCATTCTAGGCATGAACCCCTATACCCAGCCTTCACATACTTTTAGATTGAATTTTTAAAATGACTGTGTGAGCCAGGTATGGTGGCACACACCTGTTATTCCAGCATGGGGGAGGCTGAGGCAGGAAGATCACTGTGAGTTTGAGGCCATCCTGTACTACATAGGGAGGGACACTTTGTCTCAAAAAGACAATCAATCAGTCAATCAACTAAAATGATAGTGTGCTGGAGCTTGCTTCTTCCTTCGAAAGAGCCAACTGTTATATTTTGAGGAATTTGGGGAGCCAATTGAAATCATATTGGTAGCATGCATGGGTATTACTTCAAACAAATTTGCAAACTTAGCAGTCTCAGCACTGTCAGAGGTAGCTGTTAACCATTTGCCAGCATAACACAAGTTGTCACAAATCTGTCTCACTGATGAGGTTGAGATATTGAAAAGTTGTCTGTTGTTTGTTCTTGTGGTACTGGATTTTTTTTTTAGGTTTTTTTTTTTATTAGTATATGTTTGCAGTATGTAATGTTTACATTCATTGTGGGGAGTTGGTATATGGAGAGTTGGTATATGGGAGTTGGATTATTACATCTTCATTCTATTTCCATCCCCCACCTCTCTCTCCCCCATCCCTCCATCTCTTGATTCCTTTCCCATATGAGAAAAATCTATCTTCCTATCCATTCATCTGCTGGTGGAAGTATATGTTGCTTCTACCACTTAATTATTATGAATTACTCTGCTATACACATGGGTATGCATGGATCACTGTAATATGATGTCTTTAACTCTTTTAGAAGATACCTAAAAAAGGAATTGCTGGCTCAAATGGAATGGTTTTAGTTTTTTGAGGAATCTTTATACTGATTTCCATTGTAATTGTACTAGTTTACATTCCCATCAACAATGTAGATGGGTTCCCTTTTCCCACAGCCTCTCCAGCCTTTGTTATTATTTGATTTCTTAATGATAGCCATTCTTTCTGGGGTAAGGTAGAATGTCACTTTTTTAATTTTCATTTCTCCAGTAGCCATTGATGTTGAACATTTTTCATGTATTTGTTGGCCATTTTAATTTTTCTGAGAAGTGTCTATTTAACTTGCCCATTTATTTTTATTTATTTATTTTTATGTATTTAGTACAGGAACTACAGTATCTCAGTATGTAGATCGGACTCATAGTGATCCTCCTGTTTTCAGCCTCCCAAGCACTGGGATTACAGACGCATGCCAGCATATCCAGTCTCATTCATTGTCTCAGTGTGCCCGGGGGCCAGGCTGGCACTGCAGGCCAGGGATCTAACCCTGGTCCATGTATCTGCCTAAGCAGGTGCTTTAATCTGCTGAGCTAACTGGCTGGCCTTGCCCTTGTTTTGTTTTGTTTTTTTGATTGGGAGTCTTTTACTTTGAGGAGTCTAATTTTTTGAGTTTCCTATATAGCCTAGATATATCAGTCCTCTGTGTGAGTGACATAAAAGACAAGGCATGGCTTAGACTGGCTCAGAAGAGAGGCATGGCAGGATCCAGGATCTACCCAGCAGTGCCTCTCAGGACTCTATATGTAGAGCTTCTTCCAGGCTCCCATGAGATGTGGATGACATATAAGGACACAGAAACTATGAGGAGCCTGCTATTGTGTCTCTTTCATGGTAGCCCACCCTATGTCTTCCAGATTAAGGTGTACATTTATTTTTTTGTTTTTCTCTTTTCCTCTCTTGTTGACCTCAAATTTGCCCCAAAGAGCCTATTTTTTCCTCTCTCTTCACTTTCAAACAAACTTTTGGCACTGTAGCAGAAAATGCCCCCTCACAGCCAGTATACTTCAGTTTCTTAGTTGCCCAGTTCCTGTTCCCGATCCAGTAGCTTCTGTCTCTCAGAAATGACTGGTCACTGTGACATAGCTGGTCACTGTGATATACACCATATAAACCAATACCCAACTGACAAGCCATTCTGCCTCTGTACTTCCTGCCTGTTTTTCCCATATGAGTCCTATACTGCCAGAGATTGGGACCAGATTTTCTGGGAATGATCCCCATCAGTGCCTGTTGATATAAATAAGTCTGTATCCAAATCCTAGGCATTGCTGCAGTGTTTCTGCTTGCCGTTGCATCTTGTGCATCAGCCAGGAAAACTAATCATGCTGACCTCTTTGATCACCAGTCGTGGCCCTTGCAGATGGAGCAAGGCCCTCTCCAGATCCCTACAGGAAGGTGCACCCTGGAGATGTTTTGACTCCCCTTGAAAGTCTGGAGGGAGATTCCTGGCTCCCTGCTTGAGCAGCTCTCATTGGACCCCAAAGAGAGGAGGTTATGTTCTGTCCGTCTGTCTGCCTGCCTGTCTGAATCCAGTAATATCCTCGGGGCACCCCAGGATCAGTCTTCCAGTCCTGCTCAGTTCAAACAGAAGAGCTTGCTTACCTCTTGTTAGTTAAGGCTACCCTTATGGAAAGAGGATATTAGAATATTTAACCTCTGAGTGCCTGCTGAATGAATGTATGAGCAAGTAGACCAGGCAGCGTAAGCAACCAGCTGTTCCACCGGTGTACCAGGACTGGGAAACACTGGTTGAGATGGTTGATTAGGCTTTCACCTGTGGTTCTGTGGTGATCAATATATGGCATAATGGAGGCCTCACACCCTGCTTAGCTAAGTTGATCCTAAGTTCCCACAAGGTACATGACCAGGCAAGCATCTGAATGGTCACACTCTGAGGGGCACCCACCCTTTGTTGCGCTATTGTTCAAGGGCACACACATACACCACAGCGAAATAGAACAGGAACTAGAACCTATAATCAGGGACTTTTATGGAATTAAAAATGAAACCAAATTGATCCCTGTATCTCAAAGAGGGGGAAAAAGGAAAAAGAGAAAAAGAGGCTCATCTTTCCTGAGAATTCCACCGTGACACCCTCATTAGCTGCCAAAATTCTTGCCAACATTTACAGCTTCAGTCCCCACTCCTGACTAATCTGCTTCCAATCAACTGAACTGGTGCCAGCTAGCCATTGCCTATTGAAGACACAGGGCAAGAGATATGGAGAAGTGTTTCTCTGTGATCCAACTGGTGTGAATTCTAGATGTGGATGTCTACAAGGTACAGTATGGTAGCAAAATGTACTAGGTTTCAAATGCCCATGTATTATTTTACAGGTGCATTTTGGGGCTGGGGATATAGCTCAGTGGTAGGGCGCATAGCTTGCATGTCTGAGGCCCTAAGTTCAATCTCCAACACCAAGAAAAAGAGCAGTCTGGGTATATCCAGGCCATGCAGGATTTAGGGCAAGGGTACCTTTGCTAGGCTGGAAGGTGGTACTAGTTATAGAACTTAAAGAATTGCCACAATCCAAGAAGCCCGAGGTGTCCCAAGAAAGTACAAGAGATTAAGAAAAACTATTGATACATACTAAAGGAAAAATCGGGACCAGGTAGAATCTGACCTCTCTGGTGGAGAGGCAGGGACAGCTTAGTATGGCCTGTGTCCTTATTTATACACTGTAAAATGGGGGGAGCTGCATGGTGGGGCTGAAAGTGTGAGATCTCAGTGTTTTTGTTTTTGTTTTTTTCTAGTACCAGGGATTGAACTCGGGACCTTGAGCTTGCCAGGCAGGCACTTGTTCTACTGAGTCATCTCCCTGGCCAGTGTTTTGTGAATGAGAAACATCCTTAAAGCCGTCTGTGCTATAGTTAACAGGAAATGAAACCGGGGTCAGACACCTGCTGCACTGGCCTTTCTCTAGTTTCAACAATTTGTACCTGTGGTTCACCTCTGGAGCTCTGTGTTCTTGGGGCTGGCCCTGCTCTAGCCTCAAATGTGTGTTCAATCTCCAATTCAGCTGCTCCCCTCAAAGAATCACCAGCACCATCATCATTATCATTATTTTGTGACATTATAGACTGAACCCAGTATTCCTTGCATGCTAAGAAAATGTTCTACTACTGAGCTACATCCCCCACCCTCAGAATTTTTATTTTTTGATTGTTTCTTCAGTCTTTTTAAAACATATGCAGTTTGAGGCCAGGGAGATTTTTATTTTTATATTTATTTATTTATTTTTTGTGGTACTGGGGATTGAACTCAGGACTCTGCACTTGCCAGGCAAGCACTTATTCTACTGAGCTGTCTCCCCAGCTCCTATACATATAGTTTGAAACCTGAAATTCCCACCTCTTCTGTAATCTTTCTATGCCACTGTTACACTTGGAAGTTTTCTTAGAGGTTTTAGTCCTCAAGGACCTGAGTTCAATCCCCAGTTCCGGGGAAAAAAAAAAAAAAAGAACTGGTGTTACCATGGAGGTGGGGGAGATGGCTCGGTGGAATAAGCGCTTCCCTGGCAAGTGCAAGGGCCTGAGTTCAATCCCCAGTTCCGCAAAAAAAAAAAAAAAAAAAAAAAAAAAAAAGAACCAGAGGTTTTAGTCCTTGGGGGCCCATCAGTCACTATTTCAAAAACTTTCCATGTTTTATTTTTTTTTTTTTTTTTTTTTTTTTTTTTTTTTTTTTTTGTCTTTTTGAGATGGTCTCACTATGCAGTTCAGGCTGGCCTTGAGCTCACTTTTATAGCCCAGGCTGGCCTTGAACTCACAACCATCTTCCTGCCTCAGCCTCCTAAATGCTGGGATTACAGGAGTGTGCCACCATGCCTGGCCCATGTTGAAATTTAAAAGCCCATGCTAGGCTGGGCATGGTGGCACATACCTGTAATTGCAGCACTTGGGAGGCTGAGGTAGGAGAATCATTGAGAGTTTGAGACCAGTCTGGGCTACAAAGTGAGTTCAAGGCCAGCCTGAGCTGCATAGCAACACCCTGTCTCAAAAAAATAAATAAAAGAGCTGGGGAGATACCTCTACAACATAAACCCCTGCCCTGGTACCAGAAAACAAAACAAAACAAAAAAACAACCCACCAAAATGTTGAGAAGCCTGAAGATGTAGCTTAGTATTAAGGCCCTGGATTAAATCCTCTAGTACTTAAAAAAAAAAAAGAATAAAAAGACAAATGAAAAAATACCCATGACTTCTGAGGACAAGTAATTACAAACATTTGGTTATTATGCTTCTTTCTTTCTTTTTTAAAGTATAACATTCAATGTATTATTTCTTTCTCAAGAGAGTTTTCTTCAGTCCGTTAAGACGCAGCTCCCCTTATATGAGCTTCGGTGGAGGTCGTGGGGCAGCACCAGCAGGTCTAAATCGGGGTGGAGGAGTTCAGTCCTTACGGGCTTCACGACATGGATTTCTGCCCACTTTGCTGTGAATGGCACAACACACACAGCAATGCAGTTTCACATACAGCTTGGGAAGCACATAACTGTCGAAGACACTCGCTTCGGAAATGTCCCTGGCCACAGAGGCCTCCACCATGTTCTGAATGACAAACTTCTTAATGGCCTTATCGTTGGGTACAGCAAATAGGCTGCATGTGACTGCAGCCCTTTTTGGTATGACCGTTGTTCCTTCTTTTTTTCATCATTTTGGAAAGGAGGACTCAAAAGAGCTATTATGCTTACTTCTGATGATAAGTTTTTAGTCAAATGTAAGAGAAGCAAATTCTTTGGAATATATAATTTATAAATTACTAGGGGGAACCACATGTCCCCAAAGCTTTGTTATGTAATTTCTTAAAGCAGAATGAGATTCTTACTTCCCAGTATTGACAGACTGCTACTCTGTAAAAACTGAGCAGGAGAAGACCCAAGTAAAAACCCTCTATCTACATTTGGAACACACACACACACACACACACACACAAAAACAGAAAATAAAGGCCATCTTGGTTTTCCTCTAGGGAAGTCCATAAGTCCAGAAGATGCATCTGTTTTGTATGCTTCAAGCCTAACTACTAAGAGTCAACTATTAGATATTTTAAGAAATCTCAACATGAAAAAGATAACTCAAAGAAAATAAGGAAAAAAGAAAACCAGAGGTCACAAATGCTGCATGAAGTAGGAGTTAACTTTCTGGGTTAAAACAGCATAATTATAGTCTGCAGGGAGAAGAGAAACTATTCTATGCATAAAAACAAAACCAGAGTACGATAAAAAAAAAAAAAAAGAACATTCAAAAGATCTAAAGAGTGTTTAGAAATAAAAGATGAGAGAGCTGAGATCTTTAAACAAGTGAGAGAAACAGAAGAGAGAGAGAGATCAATTTGAATAAATCTCTGAGAAAGTAGGACAAACTAGAGATGAAAATAGTGGAGAAATTATATGAAAATGAGTCAATCAGTCAAAAGTGTCCCTATGCCTAAGTAATATGAGTTCTACAAAGAATGTGACAGAAGATACTTATCAAAAATGATATAATTTAAAAATTCGGAACAGAAGGGGCTGGGAGATGGTTCAGTAGGATAAACACTTCCCTGGTAAGCACAAGGGCCTGAGTTCAATTCCCAGTTCTGAAAAAAAAAAAAAAAATCAGAACAGAAAGACATGAATTTCTAGATTTAAAGGGCTCAACTAAGAATGAGAAAGAAAAAAGATAACAAAACACAAAAACCCCATTATTTGTAAGGCAGATACAGATACACCTCAGTTCAGAATGTAATTCCTTTCATGATCTGTGGCCCTATTAGCATTTGTCACTCCATGCAGAGCTCCCAAACAGAAAGCAAAATTTTGCCACTTTTACTTGCAGACTGAATCATTCATGAACAGAAGCATTCATGAACCACCGTTTCACTTATTGTGAAATTTCAAGACAATTTGCATAAAGATTTGTAAAGACTTCCACAGAGAGAGAAGAAAAAAGTCACAAAGGAGAAAGGACCAGCAAACACTGGCATTCTCCACAGAAGCATGGGAAGCTTGAAGACAATGGAGCGAAGTGTCGTTGCAGTTCTGTTTTTTTTTCTGTACTGCTGGTGATCAAACTCAGATTCAGCTACATGGCACATGCTAGGCAAGCTCTCTACTGCAAAGTTATATTCCTAGTCTGATTATTTATTTATTTATTTTTATTACTATTATTTTTTGTATTTTAGGGAAGGGTCTACAGGGTGTTCGGGGTCTCACTACTAGAGCAGACTCATAGTGATCCACTTGAGAGGATTTACAGCCTCCCAAGAGCTGGGATTACAGGCGTGCACCACCACACCCAGTCTCAATTGTCTTCTCAGCATGCTCGGGGTGAGGCCAGGGATCAAATCCCTCACCCTCTGTGCCTGCTTGCAGGCACTTTAATCCGCTGAGCTATTTGGCCGTCCCTTAGTCTGATTATTTAGAACTGAGAATTCCATCCCCAGTCTCAAGTAGTATCTAAATTCTTCCTAGGCAATGTGATAAACTGAACAGATAATGTTTTATGTGAAAGTTTTTAAAACCAAGTTGTCAGTGCAGCTTATAACAATAAAAGCAAGTTGCTAGCAAGATAGCTCAGCAGACTAGCCACCTACTTAGGCAAGCACAGGGGCTGGGGTTAGATTCCCAGAACCACAGACCAAACTGCCCCCTCCTGGGGAGGCAGGCCCTGAGTTGGCCACCAAGACCAGGTGTGGTGCTGCACACCTGTAATCCCAGTGCTGGGGAGGCTGAACACAGGACAATCACTATGACTCTGCCCTGTATCAAATACATAAAAAGAAAATAAAAGAAAAGCAAGTGATGGCTACATACTTTAAAAATCGGAAGTGAAATATGAGTGGTTTTTTAAAAATTGACATAGAATAGTATCATATTTTGGGAACTACAACTAAAGTATTAGAGAATTGTTGATGTTCTGTTTCTGACTCATTCTATGCTCTTCTAGTTTGAATAAGATAATAACAAATAATTGGAGCAATAAACGGTCGCTATCAGTATGGTATGTATCAGAACTCTATGTGGAATGAAAGAACAAAAGCTATTCTGTCATCTTAGTGACAAGTTTTAGTTGATCACTTAAACTTGCACTTATTCAGGACACTGGAGTTGTTAGGTTTTTGGTAAGTGGGGGCTCAAAACCCCGAGCACTCCAGTTATTAATATACTAATATAAACACACACACACATTCCAAATCCTGTCTTGTCTTTTTTCTTTTTCCTGTCTTGTTTTTAAGAGTAAGAAAATTTATTGGGGAAAAGGAATGGGCAATAGAAATAGCTCCTGAGAGACAGGAGGTATCCCTAATGGGTTGCCCAAATCCTGTCTTTTGAAAATCATTTTTATTATTATTATTATTATTCTCCTCCCTGATCAGAGAATCTGCTCTATCCAGAGTCCATGAAACACACAGCCCTTTTCCTTTTCCTTTTAGACCTTGTCTTCCAGGCCATAGCTGGTCGGTGCAGGGCCACATAGCTATCCTAATCAGGTTCTTTTGCTTGATAATATGAACTCAGAGATCTAGACTTTGAATAAGTGATTTACTGGAGGACCCTTCAAAGGACCACATGTAGAATACACAAAAGTAGGAATTTATACATTTCACACATTTTCACATAAACTGATGTAATGAATTGTATTCTACAGAAAGTAAGAACTAGAAAAATTTAAAGAAGAGATGATCGATATTGTTATCTGTGGTAAAGTAGATAACATTTTTATAGGCACATCTAAGATAATTATGAGC
This sequence comes from Octodon degus, assembly GCF_000260255.1. Taxonomy (NCBI): domain Eukaryota; kingdom Metazoa; phylum Chordata; class Mammalia; order Rodentia; family Octodontidae; genus Octodon; species Octodon degus. Next base: position 10,056,900 of record NW_004524666.1, on the reverse strand, counting down.
ATTTGGTATCTAATCATATCACAATATACATACTCCCCTGCCTTTCATGGTGATGCTTGGAATAAAATCCAGGCCTCATTCATGCTAGCTAATATCTACCACTGAGCTACACCTCTAGCCACAGATCACAACACTTTTTTATTTTTTGCCTTTTTCAAGACAGGGTTGCATTATGTACTTCAGGCTGGACTTGAACTCACTTTGTAGTACAGGATGGCCTCAAATTCACAATGCTCTTCCTGCCTCAGCCTCTTGAGTGCTGGGATTATAGGCATATGCCACCATGCCTGGCTTATACCACATTTTTAAATTATTATTTATTTTTATTTTTATTTATTTCTTTGGTACAAGGTCTCACTGTGCAGCTCAGACTCATAGTGGTCCTCCTGTCTTAGCCTCCTCAGCACTGGGATTATAGGTGTGCACTACCACACCTTCAATGGCCAGCTCGGCTTGGTGCCAGCACGACATGCGGTACCAGGAATTCAACCCAGGTCCTTGCACTTAGCAGACAGCCACTTAGACTCCCAACCTATCTTCTTGGCCCTCACAACACATTTTGAAGTGACTTCCAATTCATTTCTAACATAGAAATCATATGTCTTGGGCATACTGTTTGTAGTTATTAAATATTTTGAAACAAAGGATAGGCCAAACATGAAAGATATCATCATCATTCTGGGTGAAAGGAAATGAATTATTTGTCTTGGATGATTAAAATTAGAATACTTTATTAGTTTAATTGTCCGTGACTAATTCTTATCTATTCTGAATAGTAATGTCACAGCACTGTTTACTTAGTTTCACAACCAGAGCACACCCAAAAAACTTTTTCCATTCACTTTGATATTTCTATGACCTATTTTATATTTAACATTACTTTGACTTAGAAGGAATCTAAACTTATCCTTAGAAAAATATTTAAGGAAGCAATCACTTTTATTTATGTCGTTACTACTTTAACAAATTAGCCATAGATTTGTTTGTTTGTTTTCTTTCTCTTTTGGCAATGCTGTGGGTAAAGTCCAGATCCTGAGCTGCACCCCTGAGCTATTCCCCAGCCTTCCAACAGATACATTAAAACTCATCTTTCAAAGAGAAGTAAATTAGGTGAAAAAGATGTTGCCACTTGGGCTGGGGAGAGAGCTCAGTGGCTTAAGTGCCTACCAGTTAAGTGTGAGGTCCTGAGTTCAATCCCCGGTACAAAACATAAAAGTTGTCATAAGTTAACTGAGCTTTGTACACATAGGTTTGGTATTAATGTATTCATCAACTCAGAATGATAATTACACGGAGGGGTTTATTCTTTTTTCCTCACATCCACCTATTTCCTTTTTGGTCATCTTATGTACCTTGGTGACCTACATAAAAGTCAGTTGTAACTCATTTTAATTCAGGTCTCTGGTGTAAGGTAATGTATTGTTTAACTTGACAGTGCTGCAAGCTGACGTGTGAGACGGGGAGTTGTCAGAGTTTCCCAGCAGCAGAGCCTTTAACAACTAAGGTGTGGTCTCATCAATGCCAAAGGACACTATTCCAGTTGAACATGTTTCTGTTCCGCATCTTCTGTGGTGCAGTAAACTCTCGAATTTAAGCTGTACCTCTTAAATAAAGAAGAGAAACAAGAAAGAAAAACAAAACCCACCAAATCTAAAATCAGAAGTTAGCTATAGCATGGTCGGAAAATTCCTGGACATAAAGTATCCATCTCTGAATTTTCTCTTAGCTCTACCAATTTCCACAGCCACTGGGTAGGTTTCCCAAGAGGCAAGAGAATGGGACAGGGAAATGGAGCTAAGTGACACAGGGTACAGTCATGCAGTGAGTCTATCAAATGATACTTGATGTCAAGCCTTGTGCTTGTTCGTAATCATTCTGAATAAACTGAAGAACTGCAATGTTATGTAGACAGTGAGGATTTGAGTGTGGCACATGGAGAGGCGGAATGGAGAGTTCCTGCCCTCAGTTGTTAGTTCTAAAAGGTCAGGTAGTTTAAAAATGATATCGTTATCAACACCTCCAAATTTTTCTTGCTCACTCCACCTAGAATATGCTTAGGTTTAGGTATCATCCTTATTTATTGCTGATCTTTTAGATAATTCATGTCTAATTAACCAATGTAACCATTCATTCATTAAACAAAACATGTTCTTTTTGTGGCTTTGGAGTTCAAACTCAGGGTTTCATACATAGTAGGCAAGCGCACTACCATTGAACCACATCCCCAGCCCCTGAACAAATATTATTGAGTACGTTTATGGCATTTTGTCAGGTCCTGTGATGGCTTGGGGAAGCCTGTTCATTGCAAATTCCCCAGTCGGTGCATTCTGTTATCATAGCACAAGATGGACTAAAATAAGAAATTAATGCCAGGAGTAGGGGTTTGATAAAAAGAAACAAAATAAAACAAATACAAACAACAGGAAAATGTGGAGGCTTTTTTCTGGTAGTTTTTAACAGAAAAGATATTAGAGATTGAAAGAATAAGGAGGATCAGGCTAGAAAAATCCTAGATTATGTTTTTTGTTTTTTATGTATTTGATACAGGGTCTCATTATGCAGCTTGGACTTTTAGTGATGTCCCTGCTTTCAACCTCCCCAGCGCTGGGATTATAGGCATGCTCCACCATACCTGGGTCTTGGTGGCTGGTTCATTGCACCCAGGGGCAGGGCTGGCACAGCATGTGGTGCTGAGGATCTAACCCTGGTCCCTGAGCTTGCCTAAGCAGGCACTTAGTCCGCTGACTAGAGTTTGTTAAGGGTTAATACTAGTAAGGGTTCCACAAATAGAGTGGGGTGGAGGAGTGAGAATTGAAGGAACTATATAGTTTCTTTTAAATGGACATACAGTAAAATGAGAGAAAAATGTTGTAAATTAGAATTTATAATAAATGAACCAGAATTTAGGAATTTGAAGATTATTTTTTCTTTATGTACTTGGTATAGAGTATGTGTGTGTACTCACTACGCAGCTTGGAATCACAGCGATCCTCCTGTTTTCAGCCTCCCCAGTGTTGGGATTACAGGCATGTGCCACCATGCTCAGACTCGTTTCAGGCTCAGCATGCCCTGGGGGTGGGGCTGGCATGACTTGCCGGACAGGGGATCGAACCCCACTGAGCTACCTCGCTGGCCTGAAACTTGAAGAATTTTTAGCTGGTAGAGAACGAAATCATTTTTAGGAGAGGAAATTTAGATTGAATCAAAGTGATAAGAAAATTATCAAGAAATCAGTATGGCTAGAAGGATACTAGCTGCCATTTGTTAAGACAACAGGAGATTGAATGACCCCAAGACATTTCAGAAATTCTTGTTTTTCTTTTTTCCAGAGGTGTAGTCCTATTATATTGCCTAGGCTTGCCCTTAACTCCTTGGCTCAATTGATCATCCTGCCTCAGTTTCTTAAAAAATTAGCACTACAGGCATGTGCTACCATGTTTGGCTCATTTCTGAGGCTGCTCCTCCAACCAAAAGCCCAGAGCTATACAGAAGCAGAATGGCTCAGAGGAACAGGATGGAATATTCACTGTGTTCTTGCCACCCTAGACATCCAGGTTTTTCCCATTGGATTCCACTAACTTTACCTAGTTGAGGCTCAAGTAGGCTGAGTGTGGCCTAGGGGTGCTCCCATGACCCCAGAACTGTAAAGTTACCTGTGCATAGAACCCAACTGGGAGCACAACAAGGATGAGACACCAGCCTGTAAGGAAGCACACTCACTTGTGAGAGCTGTGGTTGAGTCCCACACAGAAGGCCTTGGGCACCCAACACCTACCCTGGTTGCCAAGCTGGGAGATGGGGAGTCAAAGTTATTTTCAAGCCTGAGGATGGATGGATGGATTGATTGATTGATTGATTTTTTAGTCTTTTTGAGACAAGGTCTTGCTATGCAATTCAGATTGGCCTTGAGCTCACTTTGTAGCCCAGGCTGGTCTCAAACTTGCAATGATTCTCCTGCCTCAGCCTCTCAAGTTGCTGGGATTTCAAGTGTGCGAAGCCTTCGGATTTAGTGTTTGCTTGCCCTGCTGGGGTTTGGGTTTGTATAGGACCCGCTATTCTTTTCTTATTTCCTTTTTTTTTTTATTCTTGTTTTTTTAATGAAACATTTAATAATTTATATATAAAATCTCAGTAAGAAGCCATGTAAAATGATAGAAATATCCATCTTGCATTGAGTTAAAATAAATAAAGGAAAAGAAACACAGTGGTAGGGACTGGGGTTATAGTTCAGTGGCACACAACCCACCTGGCAAGCACTATGTCCTGGGCTTGATTCCCAGTACCAAAGAGAAAACAATACCAACAATGCCCCCCATGGGGACCAGGCTGTGTAAGGATTGAGATGCTGAACCCAGTACTGTCTGATTTCCCAGCCTCTGAAGGAGCTGAATCTCACTCCAAGGAGTCCAGAGCAATAAATGTCAACTTTAGAGATAAGACTGTCCTCTTAACTGGCAAAACTTACTGGTTGGAAAGGTCTTTGTTCTAACTTCTCAAGGCTTGCTAATTTTCATGGACTTAGGCTCAAATACCCTGCACTTCGTAACACGCCCTCTGTTTTGAAACCCAGTTTTACTGGCTGGCTCCAAGAGAATTTTGACGTCTCTGAATGTCCCCAAAACTTATTACTTTTCTCTTTTATTTAAGCCTTTGCCATAACTTGTTTTAGGAGATTGGGAACTAGGTCAAGTCCCCAATATCCCCACTGGACATAAAGTTTAAGTATAAAACAAGAATATGAGGCCAAGAATATAGCTCAGTGGTACAGCACCGGCCTGACAAGTGTGAGGTTCTGAGTTTGATTCCAGGAACAAAAAAAAAAAAAAAAAGAATATGAACAAAATGTTTAAAAATAACCTCGATTGTATGTCAACTCATTACAACATTGCAAGAGACAAATTTGAACTTAAGAAAAGTTTGATTTTATGAAAAACTTAAGTTGGACAGTTTGTTTAGATGTGCGTTAAAACATATTTTAAAAAGAACCTGGAAATAAAACCAATTTGTATCCTAAAATAATTGTGTATAAGAACAGAATTAAGGGCTTGCTGGATAGCTCAGTTGTTTAAAACACCACTTGGGCAAATGCAGTCAGGCACATAGGACCATGGTTCAATTCCCAACTCCAGAAGTTGTGCTAGACCTGCCTAAAGTAGTAAAAAAAAAAAAAAAAAATCCTTCTCAAATTTTTGGGCTGGGGAAATAGCTCAGCAGATTAAGCACCTGTCTGGCAAGTACAAGGACCCAAGTTCGATCCCTGGTACTACATACCGTGCGGGCCCCTGAACCCTGGGCATACCATGCTGGCTGAAACCAGGCGTGGTAGCTCAGGCCTGTGATCCCAGCACTTGGGAGGCTGAAACAAGGCGATTACTAGGAGTCTGACCTGCATGATGAGACTCTGTATTCAATAATAATAATAATAATAATAATAATAATAGAACAGAATTATAAAATCTTAGGGCTGGGGCATATCTTGGCAGCACGTCACCTGCCTGGAAAGCACAAGGTCCTGAACTTCATTCACACAACCAAAAAAATAAAATAAAATAAAATAAAATGTAAAAAAAAAAAAATTGAAGCTGAGTAGATTAGAGTGACCTAATCTTTAATGTACTTCCCTGAAAACAATACAGGAGGAACATTGGTAGAAGCTTCAGAACAGCATAGAAGGGAGGATGGACGCAGCATCGCCCACGTGCTGGCACCACAGGGGTGCTCCACCATGCTTAGCTCCTTTCTACGTCTCCTTTCCCTCCCTCTCCTCTCGCCCCCTCCATCTCCTTATCCCCTTCACTTTGGCAGTATATCTAATGTATCTTCATTTCCTTGTATCTTTTATTTTTTGGTACTGGGGACTGAACCCAGGACCTTACACTTGCCAGGCAGGTGCTTATGCTGCTGAGCTATCTCCCTGGCCCTCCTTTTTTCTTTTATTTTGCTCTTTATTTATACTTGAGATTTCTCATATTAGAGAAACCATAAGGTGTGTAAGCTTGTGTGACTGATTTATTTTGCTTAACATTATGTTTTCAAGATGCATTGTTTTCCTCCTAATGACTCAAATGTATCCTTTATAGCACTGTAGTATTCTGTTATGTATAAATATCACATTTTATTTATTTATTTGTCTATTAATGGACATATAGGCTGCTTCCAAGATTTAGCAGGTATGAATTGTGCTGCTATAAATATGGGTATGCATATATCACTATAAAATGATTAAATCTTTCTGGAAGTATATTGTATAGCTGAGTTCAGTCTGATTTCTTTTTCTTTCTTTCTTTTTTTTAATAGTAGTAGTTATATTAAAGGTAGAAAAAGAAGGGTGGGCCAGATAGCTCAGTGGACTAAAACACTTGTAAATAGGATATCATGTGCGCATCTTGTACAGCAATTAACCACTATGAAGAATGTATGCAATGTGTTAATTATTGAAACTGTCCTACCAATTTGATTTGAAACTGTGTAATTGCTATTGGTTTATCAATAAAATTATGGGGAAAAAAAAAGAAAATGCCAGAAGAGAAAACAAAACAAAACAAAACAAAAAAACACCTGCTTAGGCAGAGCGCAACGGCTGCGGTTCAATCTCCAATCCTCGGCCTGCCGTGCTGGCCCCGTCCCCAGGTTGTGCTGATATGGCAATTGAGACTGGGTATGGTAGTGCACACCTGTAATCCCAGCGCCTGGAAGGCTGAAAACAGGAGAATCACTATGAGTCCGATCTATGTAGTAGATCTGCCCTGCAGACCCTGTCCTAAATAGTGCTTATCATGCATGAGGTCCTGGGTTGAACCACCAGCACCACCACCAAAAAAAACAAACAAACCCAAAGAACCTTGAAAATTACATTGTCTGCCTTCCACCAGGTCTAGATTTCACTGAGCTAAACAAGCCAGTTCTTGGGGTCATCTCCAATTGCTTCAGTTTGAATATTATTTTGAGGCCCTTGAATGAAAGCCTCTATAGTACACATTTTCCCCAAGTGGGTGTTATTGTATATTTTTGATCTAACATTCTTAGAACTCATTCTTACAAGTCCCCCTGTTCCTATTAATACAAACTTGGGAAGCACATATTTATTAATTATCTTAGTCTATCACACAACACTGTTGTTGCTTGGAACATATAGTGTAGTTTTCCTCTTTGGGCAAACTACAAGTTACCGGGTTAATAGAAGCAGGAAGGCATGTGGGGGGATCTCCAGAAGGACAGCCCTCTCTTGTAAGATGACTGCTTACTGTCTTACTAAAGGCCGGACAGGGTTTCAGCAACGGCAATCAGTTTCCTTAGCAAGTGAAGCAGGTTGTATTTGCAGGCAAGGGAGCATCGGGGAGGAATGAGGGTATTGGAGTCCCAGCTTTGTCTAAGTCTACCCAAACCACCCTTCCCCACATCCAAGAGTTTCTCTCCTTCCCAATGAATACCCTAACTTAACCAAAAGATGTCATGAGACTACATGCTCTGTTGTCAGCCTGTAATCTGCAAAATTAAATTTTGGGCCTTGCCTGCCAGAAGGCTGCAAGAGACCAGGTTTCTTTATTTACTTGTTTATTTTGGTGATGGGGCTCTAACACAGGTACCCTATTACCAAGGAGCTACAGCCCAGTTTCCTTTAAATTTATTTCATTCAATTTTATTGTAAGTTGACTACTTTTTTAATAAATAAAAAGAGATCAGTTCTTTTAAGTTTTTCATAAAATCTCTGTGGGTCTCTACCTATTCCTTGAGCACAAAGTTCAACTTTTTCTCTCTTTCTTTCTTTTTATTTATTTGTTTATTTTGCGGTACCAGGGATTGAACTCAGGACCTTGCACTTACCAGGCAAGCACTTATTCTATTGAGCTATCTCCCTAGCCCCAAAAGTTCAACATTCTGATATTATCTTATTCTCACTGAAATACTGTTTCTTCTCCAGTACTACCATGAATCCTTTTACCTTTGGCTGACTTTATTATCATTCTAGGCAAGTACTTGAATTCTCAAAGCCTTGCCTTTTTTGGGGCCATTTAACCCAAAAACACAGATGGTATTTTCAGAACTCCTGATGCTAGCCCATGCTGTGATGATTGGTTTTATTTGTTGCCCTAGCTAGATCATAGTACCTAGTTATTCAATTAAAACTAATTAACATATACAAGGTGAGCTGCACTTGGTGGCTCAGGCACGTAATCCTAGCTACTACAGAGGCTGAGGCAGGAGAATCACTGAGCTCTTGAGACCAAACTGGAAACATAGTGGGACACCATCTCAATAAAACAGTTCAAAGTGCCTGCCTTGCAAACACAAGGTTCCAAGTTTGATCCCTGGTACTAACAAAAACAAACAAACAAAACAACAATAATAAAAAACAAACAAAAAACCCTCAAAAGAAATAATTAGGGCTATGGAGATAGCTCAGCAGTCTAAGCGCCTGCCTAGGCAAGTGCAAGGACCCAAGCTCAATCCCTAATATGGCATGCTGTACTGGCCCCACCTTGGGCGTGCTGAGCTGGCCACCAAGGCCTGATGTGGTGGCGTACCCCTGTAATCCCAGTGATGGGGAGGAGGCTGAAACAGGAGGATTGCTACAAGTCTGAGCTGCGTAGTGAGATCCTATACTGAATACATGAAATTTAAAGATAATACTAATAATTAATGAGGTAGACTTCACACAATTGTTTTGTGGCCTAAGAATAAGAGATTTCCCTCGAGGAAGGGGAGTCTCCCAGGGCTTACAGTTGCAGCATTAGCCGGAAGTTCCAGCCTGAAAGCTGCTCTAGCATCTCGGACCTGCCTGGCCAGCCCCCATGATTGTGTACGGTAGTGACTCCTGCAATACATTTTTGTACGTGTATGTGTGTGTACATACCGCTATTTCATATCATGCCTACACACAGATGCTCCTTTGATTTGCCTCCCAGTAAACCAATTGTATGTTAGAAACACCATAAAGTGAAAAATGCATTTAACACTGCATACCTAACAATCATCCTACATGTTTCCACCTCAGGAAAAGATCAAAATTCAAAATTTCACATGTAGTTTGTATTGTATGTCTATAACTTTCACAGTATTGTAAAGTTGAAAATTTGCAAGTACATATATATGTGTATGTGTGTGCATGTACAATATTCATATATATAACAACCAGTAACATATATTTTATAACATAATATATACACCTTATATAGGATATGCATTGTATGGTTCTGTTACTCTGGCAAGAACCTTAACTTATATACAAGCCATGAATTCAGGCTAGTTATAGAATCTTTTTATTTTTTGGGTATTTGAGAGAGGGTCTTGCTGTGCAGTTTCAGCTGGCCTTGAGCTCACTTTGTAGCCTATGCTGACCTCGCACTCACAGCAATCCTGCCTCGAACTCACAACAATCCTGCCTCAGCCTCCAACGTACTGGGATTACAGGCATGTGTCACCATGCCTGGCTTAGTTATAGAATTTGCTTGGCCCAATACAAAAAGAAAATGTGGAAACACATTTTCAAAAAGCAAGATAAAGTATTAGAGGTGCTAAATTATTTTTATTAATTTTCTTGAGAAACAAATAGCAATGAGACACTTTCAAAACAGGTTAGTAGGACAGTTACAATAATTAATACATTGCATATTGTTGTCTTCGTAGTATTCATAGTACAAGATGCAGACATGATATCTTGTCTAAACATTATTTGTTTAAAACTTTCTTCTCACTGAACTAAGAGAAAGTAGCTGTATATCTATCCTAACTGATAAAAAATATGGAAAGCTTCACGAATTTGTGTGTCATCCTCGCTCAGGGGATATGCTAATCTTCTCTGTATAGTTCTGGTTTTAGTATATGTGCTGCCGAGGTGAGCATGGTGAGCTAAAATATTAAGTTTTCCTTTAAAAATATTTTATTGCAGGACACTATGGTAAACACCTGTAATCCCAGCTACTTGGGAAGCTGATACAGGAAGACCTCAAAGTTGAGGCTAGCCTGAGAAACTTATGGAGACCCTGTTTTAAAACTTAAAAACTGCTGAGGAAGTAGCACAGTAGTTGAGTGCTTGCAGATTAACATGAATCATTAACCTAATGGTCAACTTGTAACACACAGCTGAACTAAATCGAAGTGGTTCTGCATGTGGAGGACCCACACAAGGGTGGTTGCAACAGCATGGAAGGAGAACTGGAAGGAGAATGGTGCACTGCTGAGTCTCCTGGAGAACCTTGTCATGCTGGTTTTCCTGATATGAGCTCAACTGTGCTCATCGCTGGAGGAGCGCAGGTCCTTGCTGTTGCTAAGGATGGCTACAGTTCCCTTCAGCGAGCTCTGGCCCTGCCTTGAGCATTGCTTCCTGGCTCCAGGGCAGGGCCCTTTCCCTGCTGACACAGACCCTTCATCCCACCAGTGTAGACTTTGTAGCTTCCACCACTGACCTTTGAGACTTGCCAGTGCAGATACAAACTTGGATGATACATTGTAGCCTCTAGGCTTTCTGTGGGACACAAGCCCTTGGCTGGATTCTTTGGGTCTCTAGTGCACGGACAGATCTCTGGTACTCTTCCGCATTGGACTCTTTGAGTGAATATTATAAAATAATCCTATAAATTAGTTGTCTTGGGACCAAGGACTTATCTCAGTAACATAAGCGCTTGCTTGGCAAGCACAAGGTCCCAAATTCAGTCTCCAGTACTGAAAAAAAAATTAGGTGTCCTATAATAAATCTATTCCCTTGTAAATCCTGATACAGCAGTGTCCCTTGGTTTGATCCCCAGTACCACCAAAAGCACTTTACTTTTTATAAAATATATCAGAATTAATAATGATCCATTAATAATAACATAAAATTATTAGTTGTAAACTATTTTGGTATCATAATTTTATATAATGAATAAATCAGATTTATTGATGTGATACCTTGATCTTCAGAATTTTCTGGCTTGCTTTTCTGCACATCAAATTCATTAGGGTCATAAAAATTTATAGTTTTAGAGACTTTATTTTTAATCAATGCAATTAAAAGCAACCTTGGTTCCTGGCAAATGCTCGAATAAAAATAATTTTTAATTTTAGGATTTTCTAGGGACAGCCAGATAGTTCAGTGGACTAACGCACTTACTTAGGCAGAGTGTAGTGGCCAGGGTTAGATTCACAGCATGCAGTGCCAGCCTCGCTCCTGGGGTGTGCTGAGATGGCAAGGGAGACTGGGCATGGTGGTGTGTACCTGTAATCCCAACGCTTGGGAGGTTGAAAACAGGAGGATCACTACAAGTCCGATCTACATCGTAAGACCCTGTAGACCCTGTAACCCCTGTACTAAATGCAAAGAAAAAAAAAAAAAAAGATTTTCTAGTGATGCAACTGTTACTATGTATTTATTTATTCATTCATTTATTTGTCTTCTTTTTCATTGTCCCAAATTTATTGACATTACAGCATAGCAAAAAGATTCAAACAGCTCCACGTGGTGTTTTGAAATTCATCCCGATGGTAGGCTGTGTGACCTGCAGGTTGGAGAGGCTGCCGAAGTCCAAAAGCTTCAGCATTTCCTTAGTGTCAGGATCTACTTCAATGATTTCCTGATCCAAGGCTGAGACCTCAGGGACGTAATTATCTCTCCTTTCTCTCTCTTCTTCCTTGATGGAAATACCCCGCACAGGGCCCCTCTGTATCTGCTTCATCAGATGTGTGACATAGCCTGCTATCTGGTTGCGGAGCTTCTTGCTGCGGGTGATGGCGATTTCCTTGCACATGCGCTTGTTGGTGCGGAAGTCGTTTCCCAGGCGCGTATAGTACTTCTCGATGATGACGTGGGCTGCCTTCTTTACTGCCTTGGTACGAACGCGGCCCATGTTGGCGGGTCCCAAGGAAAGAGCTATTTGTCTTCCTAAGGCAGGGTCTTGGTATGCAGTTCAGGCTGGCCTTGAGCTCACTTTGTAGCCTAGGCTGGTCTCAAATTTGCAACAATCTGAATCCAAATCTGATCTGCATAGTGTGACCCTGTAAACTCTGTAGACAATGTACCAAATACATTAAAAATATTTTTTTGCAACAATCCTCCTGCCTCATCCTCCTGAGTTCTGGGGTTATTGGCATGCATCACCATGCCTGGATGTTACATTTTTCTTATAGACTTTGGCAACATCAGCAGAAATTATTTATTTATTTATTTATTTGGTAGCACTAAGGTTTGAACAGAGGGCCTTCAATTGATCTAGATCCTTCATCCTTTTCATTTTAAAACAGGGTCAAATTTGCTACCTGAGTGTGGTAGTGCATGCCTGTAATCCCAACACTTGGGAGCCTGGTGCAGAAGGATCATCTTGAGTTTGAGTCTAGCCTGCACTACATAGCAAGACCCCATCTCAAAAAGAAAAGAAAAAAAAAAATTTGTAAGTTGCCAAGGTTGGGCTCAAATATGTGATCCATCTGCCTCAGCCTCCCAGAGTGTTCATTACAGGTATAAGCCTCCATGTTTGTGTCTGATGTTATTTTGAAACATAGTAGACATTTTTATTCATCTAAAGCTTAATGATTCAGGGGCTGGGGAGATGGCTCAGTGGAATAAGAGATTCCCTGGCAAGTGCGAGGGCCTGAGTTCGACCCCTGGTTCTGCAAAATAAATAAATAAATAAAGCTTATTGATTCATAGAAGATAATTTTTCTAAAAAGATTTTTTTTTTTCCTGTATTTCAGGGAAGGGTTTACAGGGTGTTCAGGGTCTCACTACTAGATCGGACTCGTAGTGATTTTCCTGTTTACAGCCTCCCAAGAGCTGGGATTACAGGTGCATGCAACCAGGCCCAGTCTCAATCACTATCTCAACCCCCTCCCTGGGGGCGGGGGCGGCATGGCAGGCCCCTGGGATCTAACACCTGGCCCCTGAATCTGCTTTCAGGCATTTTAATCCGTTGAGATATTTGGCCCACTCTCTCATTAATGACTTGTTTACCCAAAGTTTCATGTGAAAATAGGGTTTCAGTGGTAGAGCACATGCTTATTACAGGAAAGGCAGGGGCCTCAATACCCAGCAACAAAGTGGAAACAAACAAACAAAATCATTCTTCTCCCTGCCTCTCCTCCAGTGCTGGGGATGAAGAAAGTGCTTTTTGTTTTTTTTCCCTGTCAAATGCAATTAACCTTATTTATTTTTTGCCAGTTTTTTTTTTTTTCTTTTATGGTATTGGGCCTCAAAATAGAGGTTTTCTGGCCACTGAGCTATATCCCCAAGCCCTTTTATTTTTCATTTGAGACAGGGCCTCCTAAATTGCCCAGTTGGACTGAACTTGCGATTCTCCTGCTTCATTCAGCCTACGAAAGTGCAGGGTTATAGGCACGCATGTCCCACAACGTCTGGATTTTGCCACGATGGTTAAATTCAGCTTTTTTTCCCCATAATTTTATTGAGAAGCAAAAAGCAGTGAGACAGTTTCAAATCAAACTAGTTTGATTAATTATTGACAGTTTCAATAATTAAAACATTGCATACTCTCTTTCCAGTGGTCATTTGCTGTATAAGATGCAGGCATGATATCCTATTTACAAACACTATTAGAGCAATTCCCTCTATTCATTAAGAGAATGTAACTATATATCTATCCTAACCATTTTGAATACACAGATACAAAATGAACATTCATCTGTATCCCCTTTTTTATTTAGTTCTGTCAATTGAATATTATAGGTGTGTTAATTCAGCATAATATTCTAAAGAGTCCAGTAATCCATAATAGTATTGGGTCTTCTGCTTTGCTGGCAATGTCAGAAATTGTTGACCTGAGTCCCCTACAGCTCAACATAACATCATGGCTTTGCTTCTTATACTTTGTTTTTATACTTTTCTGGTTGTATATGGTTAGATTTCTGGACTTATGTGTAAACATAAAAATTATATAATTCTTTATGCCTATTTTTAAAATTTTTTAATTTTTTAAATGTTTTTTTCATCACATTCTGTAGGGACTTAAAATTTAACATATCAATACTTGATGAAAAATACCTGTTCCATGGTATGCCTAAGATGTTTGATATTCAGACAGATAGTGAGGTTAAGCTTAACAGCCTAGGTTGTATGGTAATAACAATAAGCTTCTCTTCTGGAGGGTTAACCATCTAAGTTTGTAGACCAAAATTAGAGAAAAAGGAGGGCCGCAAGGAAAGCCAACACTTTGGCCCTAGCCTTCCTAGGTCAATTAAGACTCAGGACATATGAGAACCTGTACTGTAACATTATGTGACTCAGTTGTGTCCCAAATTTTCTGACCAAGGAGATTATGGGGCCAAAGAGGAAAGTGATCAATGATGTAGTGTGTGCCTAAGGAGAGTCACATGGAGAGAAAACATTCTCTCAGACTTTCACAGAGAGCACATTGGCCAAGCAATGATTGTGACTCATCCACATGGCTGACACTGACAAAGGATCTACAAAGTGTGGTACAGGGTTATAGGATAAATCCTGAGAGGATTTGACTGACTTTATCAGATCCAAAATCTACAACTTTTGTTGCATAGGTCTTGCTTTATCTTGGTCTTAACCAACCAGCAGAAAAGTATAAATTCAGCTTTCACTTATGAACCTATGGATATTTTGCAACACTTCAGCAGTTTTCCAAATCTTAGACTCTAGGCTAAGTGTGGTGGCATAGGTCTGTAATCCTAGCACCCGCAAAGCTGAGGCAGGAGGGTCTGAGTTTGAGACTAGACAGGGCTACACAGCCAGGTAGAATACATAGTGAGGTCTTGTCTCAAAAACAAAACAACCAAACCTTAGACTTTAAACTTGAAGAAATGGACAACGCTTTGACATGCTTTACAATGTCCATGGGCACATTTTGTTCATAATAATTTATCGCTGATGTCTATTGCCAGATTGCTGGCAGCTCCTGACCAGGAACTCTAACCAGAGCATTACAGCATCGGTGCAGCTGCAGTGCGCTGGGTTGCGCAGAAGCATGAGGAGCCAGTCTGCCGTGCTTAGTCCAGTGCTGTTCTTTCTACAGCTGCAGAGCTCCCTGCTGCTGCTTCTCTGCCCCAGACCCCCATCAGGAACACAGTCTGGGCTTGGATTCCGACCTGCACATGAGCGTGTGTGCTGGGGTGCTCGGCATCTGTGTAACCTCTGTGACTGGCTGTGGGTAAAGGTGGGACAGCAGGGCTCATTCTGCGCAAATGCATGCCTCAGTGTTCTATCAGAAACCATTCACTACCAGGATAAAACTATGAATTTCAAAGTGCACCAGTAGAACATTAGTAGACCGAGTTGCACGTCCCTTCTGAGGGTGAAGCCTAAAAACCCAGGAGCAGCCCTGCCTGGAGTACTCCTATACTGATTTCACCAGATTTATGCCGTGTGTGGGTAAGCATCCCAATTCTTACATTCCCTCCTGACAGCCTGTTTACAGGATAAGGGACATCTGGCCTGTGTCTGAAGACTGGGCCTTCTGCAAAACAGTTGTCAGGAATTAGGAGTACAGTAGGTTTATTAGGAGCAATGCCTGGGAGAAATAAACAGGCTGGGCAAGCAAAAGAGGACAGGAAAACCTGCAGATTCTGTGGTTCCAGGAGGAATGAGGGTGCTTTAATTTAGGTATCAGAAACTATTTTTAAAACATTAAAAAATTATTAGTATATGTTTCAATATGTTTGCAATATATCACAATTATATTCAGCTTGGAAAAAAATATATAGAGGGTGTCACATTTGGTCATTTTTACTCCCCCTGCCTATCCATCCTCCAAAGCCCCTTCCCAGCTGTGCAGTCTGCCTCCCTGTTTCTTTTCTTTTCTTTTTTTTTTTTTTTTTTTTTTTTTTTTTTTGGCGG
>NW_004524666.1:10038150-10041010 GCF_000260255.1 Octodon degus | reverse complement strand
TTTTTTTTTTTTTTTTGGCGGAACCAGGGATTGAACTCAGGCCCTTGTGCTTGCCAGGCAAGTGCTTATTCTACTGAGCCATCTCCCTGGCCCCCCTCCCTGTTTTTTAATAGGGCTTTTTTATTTTGCTCTTTAAACTATTTGCATTTTGGGTCTCTCATATGAGAGGCCAAAAACTAATTTAAAAGAACAATTAAAGAGCCAGATGTGGTGGCACATGCCTGTAATCCCAGCACTCAGGACGCTCAGGGAGGAGGACCATTGTGAGTTTGAGACCAGCCTAGGCTACAAAGTGAGCTCAAGGCCAGCCTGAACTACATAGTGAGATCCTGTCTCAAAAGGCTAAGAAACAAACAAACAAACAAACAAACAAACAAACCACCAAAAACACAAAAGAGCTGGTGATACAGCTCAGTGGTAGAGTGACTCTTGTTTTAGTTGTCCATGCTGTAAAAAGTAATGAACCAAGAATGAAGTTTCTATATTAGTCCATTTTCCAGCACTATAACATAATTCCTGAAGCTGGGAAGAAGGGAGAGATGCAGAAGGTTACACATAATCTTGTCTCAAAACCAAAAACCAAACAAAATCAGGAAGCCAGAAAGTTGAGAGGGGTTAGTCTTCCATTTTCATAAAAATTTTCTCCTGAGAATGAAATATAGTCCCAGGAGATCTGCATTAATATCTTCTTCTTCTTCTTCTTTTTTTTTTGTTCCTCGAATGCCTTCAGGGCACTTTTGGCCAGCGGGAGAGTTGTGAGGTTCAAACACCAGCAACCTGAGGCTGACAGCTTTGTGGAAGCAGCCACTTAAAGGCCTGAGCTAGGTCCAGGCCCCCAATATCTTCTGAGGACAAAGACCTAATTGTTTTTTACCAGAGTCCATGCCTTAAAGCAGTCAGGTGGACCCACGATATATGTGTCGCAATGGGCACATACTGAAAGCTCTAAAGGGTTCATTACCACTGCCTCCAAGGGTCTACTCCCTCCCAACTTACTTATTTAGAAACAGTCTTACTATGTAACTCAAGTTGCCTTTGAACTCACCCTGTAGGCTAAACTGACCTTAAACTCATGGTGATCCTTCTGCCTTAGTCTCTGGAGTGCTAGGAATCCAGGTGTGCACCACTATACCCAGCCTACCTCTCAGCCAAACTGAGGACCAAGCTTCCAACCCAGATGAATATCTAAACCACTGCAGAGACTGAGATTTTGCACTGTCACAGTCAGCCTGCCACATCTGCGTGGCTCTTGGCAAAAGACATGCCATTCTTAGATCAAAGACAAAAGAGAGTTTATTCTTCAGAGGAATGGTAATAATCAGAATGTCAAGATTTGTGCTGGTGCCCTGAAACCAATTCCCATGGGGCAACAGAGTGGGCTGCATTATAGGGAAGGAATCCAGATTTAGGGAACGCGTGTATAAATCGCTCAAATTAGCCTTGAACTTGCAATCCTCATGTGTAGCTGGGATTAGAGACCTGCCAACCACAGCCAATGATATTTTATAATGGACAATAAATGTGCTTGCCTTTTCCCCCTGGAGGTAGTCACTGTCTTCCAACTGCAATGGAAGGAGAACACTTTCTGTTTTAAGACTGCACACTACAGAGGTGTAGCCAGGAGAAATTTTGCATTTGTTCCAGACTATAACAATGGAGCAAATATTGCCAAAAAAAAAAAAAAGCAAATCACATGATTTTTTAGTTTTTGTTTTTTTAGGGTGTAAGAAGTTATGCTATTGTTTGTTATGTGTGCAATATCATATTTAACATTTAAAAATAAAGGTGGTACACACCTGTAATCCTAGCACTTAGGAGGCTGAGGCAGGAGGAACACTGAGTTTGAGACCAGCCTGGGCTACAAAGTGAGCTCAACACCAGCCTAAACTGCGTAGTAAGACTCTGTCTCAAACAACAACAACACAAATTAAAAGCACTTTATGCAGACTGTGGAGGGTCTTTCTTAGTGGTAGAGCACGTGTTTAGCATGCATGAGTACCTGGGCTCCATACCCAGTACCCAAACCAAAAACACGCCTTAAATGTAAACACATGATAGTGATCAGGTATACCCTCAGAGAGTCAGTCTTTTTTCTGGTGGAGAGAGTGTTGCATTAGCATAGATGGCTGTTGACTGATCCATGTGGTGATTGCTGAATGCAGGAATGGCTGTGAACCCACACCCTTTTTCTTAAATTTAAATGTTTTAAAAAATTTGAGTAAAGATCTTACTAATTCTTTAAATTGTCCAGAATGGGCTCCAACTTGCAATCCCCCTGGGTCAGCATCCCGCAGTGCTGAGGTTACAGGTGTGCACTATCACACTGATCTATAATTTCTTGAACTAGGGCCAGGGCGAGGAATGTAGCTCAGTAGAAGAAAGAATGCCTAGCATGCGTTAGGCCCTGGGTCCCCCACCCACACACCTTTTACACAAATGATAAAACAGAATAAATAAAATGACCAAAATCACATTTGCTTCATCAATTGAGTCTTCCTTTCATGGAAGATTTCTCTCTAGCAAGCAGTGCTCTTTGATAGCATTTTACCCATAGAATGTCCTTCATATATGCAATCATTCTCCACAAACTCTGCTTCTACCTTGTCAATTAAGTGTATGCTTTCTAAATCCTTGGCAATCATTTCAGCAATACTCACTTTTTTATCAGTAGATTTAATTTCAGGGAAGCATTTGTTTTCTTTTCTTTTTTTTTTTTTTGAGTACCAATAAGACTTTTTATTCATTGTATTTTCCCAAGGAAAGGAGAAGGGAAGGAAAAGTCAGCACACGTGTTACAAAATGATTAGAAAATAGGAAAGAAAATATAGCGGGGTACAGCAAAATCAATCATCAAACAGAC
>NW_004524666.1:9970496-10027970 GCF_000260255.1 Octodon degus | reverse complement strand
TTTTGCAAGCTTGTGATTGAAATTTTAAATTCCTCTATATCTCTTTGACTCTGCTTCATATGATCTATTACTTTTCCGTATTTCTCATTCAAGGAATCCGTCATTTTTCTAATCTCCTCTATTTTTTTTTTTATCAGTGTCTTCTTTAGAAGCAGTTATTAATTCTTTTACTGCAGTGATTTTTTCAAATTGGGTTTCCTCCCTGTGTTTCTGTAGTTGATTCTTTACTTCAGATGCTATGAGTTCTGAGAATTCTTTTCTTATTTCAGAACGTTCCGCTCTGAGTTCCTCTATAACTTTCTGCTGTTGCTTATTTACTATGGATGCTATTAATTCATACATTTGAGCTGAGTTAGTGTTCTCTGCACTTGTTCTGTGTGGGCGTTGGGTTTCCTCCATATGTTTGTGCATTTGATTCTTTACTGAAGATGCTATTAATTCAGGGATTTCTTTTTTCATTTCCAATCTGAGTTCCTCTATACTTTTCTGCAGCTGTTTCTTTATTTTAGAAGCTATTGATTCATTGCTTTCAGCTGTTTGATTCCCAATTTGTTCTGTGTTAGTGTCCTCTGCACTTGTTGTGGGTGGGCTTGGGGTCTGAGATTGCATTTTGCTCCTTTTCATTGTCATTTTGTGTAGCACTGTCTTCTGACCTTTGTTGTAGAGCTTTGGTGCAGTCATAACCTTAGCACCTACTGAAGTTCAGGTGCAGATCTACAAAGTTTTGATTTATCCAGCTGTGTCTGACTTGGGTCTGGCTGCTGTGCTCAGCTCTTTCCTGCTGCTCCCCTTGGGGGTGAACCTGTTTTGCCCCTCTCGCAAGATGTTTTGCTCCTGGACTAGCTGGGTGTTTCTGTCCCCTACTCTCTGTGCAGGGATTGCACCTGCAGGGTTTCACCCCAGGCCTCTATGCCTGGCCTGAGCTGAATCTGGAGGGGACAAGGTGCAGTAGGGGGAGAGGCTGCTCTCCCACACACTCAGTGGGCCTGGGCTAGGACTGGGTCTGGGGGTTCCCGGAACATGTCAGAAATTCCTACTAGGTGGGCGGGTGGGGGAGGTGCTGCGGAGTGGTGGGGGCATCCCAAAGGAGTGGAAGAGGGTCTCACCCATGCTGCGCCTGTGCTGGGACTGGTAGGTCCCACTGATGCAGGGTAGTGGGAAGTTCTCCCACACTCTCACCGGCCCTGCCTAGGACTGGGTCTCCAGTTTCCTTTTCTTATTCTCTGTTTTTTGTTTTTGTTTTTGTTTTTTTCCCCCCAATCCGGGGATTGAACTTATGCCCTTGCACTTGCCAGGCAATTGCTTATTCTAATGAGACATCTACCTGGCCCCTCCTTTTCTAATTCTCATTCTCTATTTCTACAGTATCTGCAGTTGCTTCTTCTACTGAAGTCCTGAGTCCTTCAAAGTTATCCATGATGGTTGGAATTAATTTTTTCCAAACTCCTGTTAATGCTGATATTCTGACTTCTCCCAAAGAACAAATGTTCCGTCATTCCCTTATTTGCTTCCTTGCTTGTTTGCCCCCTTCCCTTCCTCCTTCTTTCCTTTTTGGCCTACTGGACATTGACCCCAGGGCTTTTGCAGTGAGCTATATCCCTAGCCCTTTTTTTATTTTGAGATAAGATCTCACTAAGTTACTAAATTGACTAGGTTGGGCTTGAACTTGATCATAATCCTCTGGCTTCAGCCTCCAGAGTGCTGGCAGTACAGGCATGGGCCACAGTACTTGGTGGGACAAATACTCATAGTGGCACTTAGATTAGTGACTCGTTTCTGAAGGGCTTTCTTTGTGCTTTTTCCAGCTTCTCTGATTGACTGACTATGGCAGCTCTGGACTTAGGAAATGCGTTTATTTATTTTCTGATTTTTACTATATCATTTAGGGTGGGCTTGAACTATTTAGCATGGGCTGGCCTAGTACTCATAATAATCCTCCTGCTTCTACCTCCTGAGTGCTGGAATCAGAGGTGTATGCTGCCATATCCAGCTTTAAATTTATTTCTTGAATAATTACTAGAATGTTGAATTCACTCCTTAATCAGGCTGCAGAATGAATGTCGGTCAGCAGGCATGAAATTGACTTTAATTTCATTGGACATGTCATCTCAACTCTTGGGCATCTAGGCAGTTTTGAATGAGCAATAACACTATGAAATGATTTTTTGTTGTGAGAGCAGTAGGTCTCAATATTGTGTTTAAGGTGTTCAGTAAACTATATCAGAAAAAAGATGTGCTGTCATCAGACTTCATTGTCTATTACAGAGCATAGATAAAGTAGATTTGATAGATTTTTTCTTTTATATGATAGGGGTTTTTTTTTGGCAGAACCAGGCATTGAACTCAGATCCTTGCGTTTGCCAGTCAAGCGCTTATCCTACTGAGCCATCTCCCTGGCCCCTATTTGATAGATTCTTAAGGGATCTAGTACTTTCACAGTGGTTAACAAACATGGCTTCAACTCAGAGTCACCAGTGCAGTAGCCATGACAAAGTCAGTGGCACCATGGCCGTGGGAGTTTCATCTGACCCCTTGCTTCAATTTCATCAACACTGGATTTATCCCTTATTTTAGTTAGATCCTCTCTAGATCTTCTGGATAATCTGTTGCTGCTTGTATATCAATACTGGCTGGATCAGCAGCATTTCTACATTATAGAAACATCTGCTTTTCTTAAATCTCCATTCATAGTAGCTGATCTTTGTGCTAGCTTCAAACTTCTCTTCTGTAATTTCCTCACTTCTTTCATCCTTCCCAGAATGGAACAGAGTCAGGGTGCAGCTCAGGATTATGGAAATGTGGGAATGTTATGGCTGGTCTGAGCCTCTATCCAGATCACTTACCTTTTCTCTGTCAGCAATAAGGTAGTTTCAATTTAAGGGGAAAAAAAATCCTACAGTAAACTGCAGTAGCCCTTCCTTTGTTGTTTTTTTGAGACTGGGTCTTGCTAAGTATTTCAGATTGATCTTGATCTTACTTACATAGCCTAGGCTAGACTTGAATTTGCACTAATCCTCCTGCCTCAGCCTCTAAATTCTGGGATTATAGGTGTGCACCACTATGCCTGGCTTTAGTAGCACTTTTAATTTCCTCCAAGAACTTTCCTAGGGTAAACCCTATGCTTAACACATGGATTCACACAAAACAAAGCAAAGCAAAACAAAACAAAGCAAAGTTGGGCAGTGTGGTATACATGCCTATAATTCCAGGACTTGGGAAACTGTGGCAAAAGGATTGAAAGTTCAAGGCTAGTTAATTTCTTTTTCTTTTGAACAAGTGTGATATGGTGGCATGCAGGGGATCACCATGGGTTCAAGGCCAGCCTGAACTACATAATGAAACCCTGTCTCACTAAGTCACTACATGCTGAGCTCAAACTCAGTATGAGTGGAAGAAATCAAAAGCCACCCAGGTAAATTTTATGAAAGGGTAGTATTATCAGGTAGCTCCTTCTAAAAGTGGCTCTTCAAGTAAACATGACTGAGTTCAGGGTTGTTTGGATCTCCCTCTAGAGTTAGATTCCAGGTTCTTCTTATCTCAGATAAAGAATTGAACAAGATAAGCAAAAACAATGGCTAACTTTATGTGAGAAAGTGAAAGTAAAGAGTGAGGGAGAAACTGGCTCTGCAGAGGGAGCTTGGGCTGTGTACAAGAAAAATAGCAATAAAAGAACAATCTAAAGAAAGCAGGGTGGGCTACTACAAAGAAGGTACTCAAAGTACTTGCATCCTTATATGTTACCTAAATCTCAAGGAAACCCATGAGAACATCTACATCTGGATCCTGAGAGGCACTGCTGGAATCTTATGACTCTACCTGATGTCAGGTCCAGGCAATACTATTGAAAACCTGCTCAAGGTCTCAAGGGATGCCCAGGTGAGGGGCTCTGAGCACCGCTCTGCCCATGTATTCTTGGATCTTATAGTTAACAGGTGACATTTACTTCCCCAGCTTGCCACACTCTAATCTCCTATCTCAGTAGTAGCACAAATAACACAGATGAATGAGCCTCTAGAAAAAACAAAATGGAAATAATTACACACATAGGAAAAGCTATTATAACAATAGTGAAGGATATGATTAGTGAATCTAAAGTAGACACTAATTTTTAAAAAGCAGTGGAACTCAGGAAAGTGATGGAAACCATGAATGCCCAACATAGGAAAGAACTGGATTCCATAAAACAGATTCAAACAGATATCCAGGAGATAAAAAATTCTACTGAAAGTATACACAGTGGAATCAACCAACATAAAAATAGAGTAACAAATATAGAAGACAGCGTTGTAGTTAGCAATTATCAAATGAAAAACTTCTTGAAAATAGCAAGAGACCATGAAAAAAAAATCCAACAGGATGGGTTTTCTTTGCTAGATGATGTAAAGAAAAATAATATAAGATTCATTTGAATCAATGAATAAATCAGAAGACAGCACATAGGTATAATAAACCTGTTCACAGAAGTAGTAGCAGAAAATTTCTCGAGCATGGAACAAGAATATGATGTAGATAAGTGAGGCATATAGAACTCCAGTTTGCCATGATCAGGAAAAAAAAAAAACTACACAAAAGCATACATTAGTCAAGATTCCAGGAATTCAACATAAGAACAGAATATTAAAAGAAAAGAAAAGAAACATATCAGTTATAAAAGAAAACCTATCAGCAGCAGACCTCTCAACAGAAATCCTTAGGTCAAGGAGAACATGAAGCATTTTAAGCTTTAAAATAAAACAACCTCCAATGTAGATTGATGTACCTGCAAACATCTTTCAATTGATGGAGAAATGAGACACAGGACATGGTGGTGCATGCCAGTAATACCAATACATGGGAGGCTGAGGCAGGAGGAATCACTACAAGTTTGAGGCTGGCCTGGGCTACAAAATGAGTTCAAGACCAGCTTGGACTGCACAACAAGATGCTGTCTATAAAAAAGATACTTTCATGACAAGGAATACCTGAAGAAACCCACGACCACAAAACCATCACTTCAAAAAGTTCTGAAGGATATTCTATTAAAATACAACAAAGGTAACAGTTGCAGGAATCTAAATAAAATGGATCCTCCAGGAAAGTCAAACAAATAGAAAGGAAATCAAAACAGGAAAATGATATGTTGGCAAAACAAGTCACTATTTCTTTTTTTGGACAGAGGGTCTCACTCTGTAATGCAGGCTATCCTTGAAACCACTATGTCCTCCAGGCAGAATTTGAACTCACAGTGATCCTGCCTCAGCTTTCCAAGAGCTGGGATTACAGGTGTACACACCACACCGGGATCAATAGCTATTAATTATAATCCTCAATGTGAGTGGTCTCAATTCACCAGTCAAAAGAAATAGATTGACAGAAAGAAGCAAGAAACAAAATTCAGGCTGGGCATGGTGATGCACATCTACAATACTAGGATTTTGGAGGCTGTGCCAGGAGGATCACTGCGAGGCCACATAGTGAGTTCAGAGCCAGCCTGAACTGCATAGAGAAATCCTGTCTCAAAAAAAAAAAAAAAAAAAAAAAAAAAGAAACAAGATCCAATAATATGTTCATTACAAGAAATACATTTGACTAAAATAGACACTCATAAACTGGGCAAGGTGGCACATATCTGTAATCTCAGTACTTAGGAGGCTGAGACAGGAGAATTGCCACAAACTCAAGGCCAGTCTGTGCTATGAAGTTCAAGACCAGCCTAAACTTCATAGTGAAAGCCTGTCTCAAAATGACAAAATAGAAAAGAAAAGAAAACTAATAGACTGAAAGTCAAAAGATGGCAAACACTACAGTAAGACATTAAAAAAAAATCCAGTATACCTGGGGCAAGGGAAGATGGAAACACTACATTATGCAATGGGAACCTAGTTTAAAAAAGCAGGGGTAGCTATTTTATTTACAGACAAAGTGGATTTCAAGCCAAGCATAATCAGGAGTGACAAAGAAGTACACTTCATACTTGTTAAGGGAAAAATCTAAGAGGAAGAGATAGCAATCATAAGTATATAAACACCAAATACCTGCACACCCAACAGTATAAAACAAGCAATGGATATGAAATAGCAGATAAACACTAATACAATTGTAGTGTTAGACCGCAATATCCCACTATAACAAATAGGTCAACTAAACAAAAAAGTCAACAAAGAAATATCAGAGCTGAAACAAATCTTTGAACAAATAGATTTAATAGATAGCTATATACCATTCTACCAAAAAACAACAGAATACACATTCTTCTCTGCAGCAAAATAGAGTATATGCTAGCTCACAAAACATTGTTAAATAAATGGAAGGGAACTGAAATTATCCCATGAAAGTCTGATCATAGTACAATGAAATTGGAAATAAAGGGTAAAACCCACAAAAACTATATAAATACATGTAAACTAAACAATATCCCCCTAAACAACCAATGAGTCACAGAAGAAATTAGTTTCTACAATTAAATGCCAATATTATATACTGGGACCTACGGGATATAATGAAAGCAGTCTTATCAGGGATATATATATAGTGGTGAAAACCCACATCAGAAAAAGAGTAAACTCATATACAGGGGTCCCTCACTTACTGCAGACGTTATGTTCCAGACACCTCTATGATGAGTGAAAATCAGTGAAGTAGTGACATTATATTTACTTTAGTATTTATATTATTTTAAAGCTCTACAAATTTTTCCCGCACTCTTATAAGCCTTTCCCACACTTTTAAAAACACTTCTAATGTTAACCACTTTCTAAACCTGTAAACCAAAGTAATTTTAACAACATATGTACTGAATGTTACTGCAAAAATCCTGTGATATAGTGAAAAATCCGTGATAAATAATTTAGATTTTTCCAATTAAAAAAATCATTATTTATTTATTTATTTATTTATTTATTTATTTTGGTATAGTGTCTTGCTACACAGCTCAGACTCATAGTGATCCTTCTGTCTTAGCCTCCTCAGTGCTGGGATTATTGGTGTACACCACCATACCTGGTTTCAGTGGCTGGTTTGGTGTGAGGTCTGTGCAGTAGGTGGTACTGGGGATCAAACCTGGGTTCTTGCACTTGCCAGGCAGGTGCTTAGACCACTGAGATATCTCCCTGATTTTGATTAATATTTTTTGAAAAACCATGAAAGTCATACTGTGAAATAGTAAGGGGCTACTGTAAACAGACTGATGTTGAACCTCAAGATTCAAGTAAAAGAAGAGCAAGCTAAACCCAAATCTCATATGAGGATAGAAATAAAAATCTCAGCAGAAACTAATGCGATTGAAACTACGAAAACAATATTCAAGATTAAATAAAATAGGCAAACCCTTAACTATCTTCATTTAAAGATGTAGATATTTTGTCCCAACAATAGAGAAAAGTAAGTGAGACAGAATTTAGTTCCAAGAGTGGGGTTATTGTTATGATGTTCCCTGGCCAAGTGACTGAGGGCCTTTGGAATTAATTTGGAAATGTTTTGAGGTACTGACTAAAGAGGCAGCCCCTGAATGCTGTAAACCATATTGAAGACTCTGTTCAGAGCATGGAATATCAGAGTAATGATAGAAATGCTGCCAGTTAAGATGAAGCTCAGAAGGCTTCAACTGAGAAGAACTGACTTGGCTGCAGGACCCAGATAGTATTTTTTTTTTTTTTTTTTTTTTTTTTTGGAACGGGGGATTGAACTCAGACCTTTGTGCTTGCCAGGGAAGCACTTATTCCACTGAGCCATCTCCCCAGCCCTCCCAGATAGTATATTATGCTTTGGCATAAATTTGGTCTACATTTCACTTGTGTTTAGGCATACTGCCTGGGTGCATAAAGAAACATTTCAACATGCATGGTGCTAGGTGTGGGAGGCCCGCCTGATGACTGTTGCAGTCTACTATTGGGATGCACAGCTCAGTCTCCTGGAGAAGCTTTTTTGCATTGGCTTTCCTTTTTTTAACTTTCTGCAAAGCTTTATTCCAGAGGGCCTCAGTCCTTCTTGGCAGCTGCCTTCCTCATGGTGGCCAGGATGTTGCTCAGCTCCTCATGCTTTCTCTTGGCATGGATGTGCATCCCCACCCTTTTCTTGATGAACTCGAGGGTTCACTTGTCCTTGGAGACCTTGAGCAGCTCCATGGTATGCCGCTCGTAGGGGGTGAAGCCGCACACCTCCCAGATCATGTCTCACACAAAATTGGTGTGTTTAGTGAGATCCGCGATGGCAACTGTGCCTCCATTTGCTCACATTCTTAGCTGCCTTGTGGCCCTTGTTGAGGCCCATGGCCATGGACTAGCAGAGGACCATGGCTACTCTTCTTCGATGGTTGCTGTGGCTGAAGGACCATAGCTGTGCGGAACCCTGCATTGGCTTTCCTGATGGGAACTCAGCTTTCCTTACTATTGGAGTAGCTTAGAACCTCACTATTGCTGAGAATGACTGTGTTACCTTTTGGTTCTTACTTTGAGCATTGCTTCTTGACTCCAGTGCTAATCCCTTAGGTTGCTGGAACAGACTGTTCATCATGCTGGCAAGACTTTCTAGCTTATATCACTGACCTTTGGGCCTTCCCAGTGCAGACCCATGAAACAGGCCTGCACAAGACATTGTCATAGGCTCTAGACCTTCACTTGGACTTGTGGGAGGCACTGTTATGGGCTCTAGGTCTTCAGCTGGACTCAATCAGGACATTACCTTAAGATCCAGGACCTCAGCTAGATTCTTTGATCTTTAGTGTGCGGATGGATTTCCTGCCCTCTTTGTATATGATTCTTTGGTTATTTATTATAAATGACCTTATAGGGCTGGGGAGATAGCTCAGTGGCATAAGCACCTGTCTGGCAATTACAACGTTCCAAGTTTGATCCTCAATCCTGCAAATAAATAACCTTATAAAATATGTGTCCTGTATTGTATTGTTTTCCTTGAAAAACCCCAAACAATGGTGCTGGCAATGCTTCCAATATTGTTCCACAGATTCAATGCACTCCTGATCAAATTATCGCAGCATTTCTCACAAAACTAGAGAACAAAAGTGCAAAATTTGTATGAAACTAAAAGAGACCCAAATAGTGAAAGCAATTCTGGGCAACAAAGGTAAAGCAGGGGGCATCACAATCCCTAATTCGAAATTGTATTACAAAGTTACCACAATCAAAACAGCATGGCATTGGCCAAAAACAAAACAAAATACCTGACCTGAAATCAATGGAACAGAATAGAAGATAGAGAAACATCTATCTTAAACTTCACCGGTTGTATTGGTCAGGGTTTTACTTAGAGGAACAGATATAATATAAGGAACAGATATTAACACAAGATTTACAATGTATAAGGAATTACAAGTTTGGCTTACGACAGTCAGCCGCAGAGTCAGATGGAGGCGTCTGCACACTCCAAACTGAGGAGTTCAGTCCCAAGGTCTGAAGCTCACTGCTGTGCTCCGTGCAAGTCTCTATTTGTCAGCTCATGGGTCTGCGAGGGAAGACTGAAGAGTCTGCGATGGAAGGTGGAGGATCCAAGCCGGAGGTGGAAGAGTCTGCACTGCAAGCCAGGCGATGACGTCCAAACCGAATGCGAAGACTGAAGCTCCGAGGAAGTGAAGAGCGACTACTTCCTCAGCCCCTTTATATGGTCTCTTTGTGCGGAGTCACTCTGGGGGCAGAACCAATTGTGTCCCAGGGCGGGGCCCCCACCAGCCGGGGAGTCATCCGGCCAAGTTGATACAATGTATCAACCACTACACCGGTCTAATATCGCACACAGCTTTTCTGCATTTTCATTGCTATTTCTAAGGAGCACACAGGTTTGTGTCACTATGGACAGAAAGTAGCCGTAGGGTCTTCTTATCAGAGGAGCAGGCTCAGCTCATGGCCCAAACCCATGACCTGGGGGGGGGGGGCTGCCCAGTAGCTCAGTTGTTGAAGTGCCTGCTTAAGCAAAGCCCTCAAGCTCAAGCTTCTTTGGTTCGAACCCAGACAGTCACTGAAAACCAGAAATTCCCTAAAGGCATGTCGAGCCTCAAAAACAAAACAAAACAAAACAAAACAAAACAAAACAAAACAAAACAAAACAAAAACCTTCTACCAAACCCATGACCTCACTTCCTTGGAGATGGGGCCAAACAGAACTTGGAACCCTAGAGTCACCGAGCAACACAGTCCAGTGATGGCTAGCTCCCCAATCACGTGGCTGGAGACAGTCAGCAGCGAACATGCCCTAGGTCTCAAGGCCGCAGCCAAAGGCCCCCATACAGGGAAAGCACTTGGGAACAAGTGAGTGGATGGATCACTCAGCCCAGGCCCTTCATGGCACTGGGCAAGAACCGCCCAGCTGCCATGGGCAACACAGGGCAGGTCTCACCAGGTCCGATGACCATGGACCCCGAGATGAGAGGGAATCCAGAGCAGGTCTCCTTGGACGTGGAAACCACATACTAGCCACCGAGTCCAGAACAGGTACACTTAGGCCTGGCCACCACTGTGAGTCCCCACACAACTCCTGCCTTCATCCTTACTTCATCCTACCAGGGTATATGTAGGGTGGGACCTGATGTAAGTGAAGTTCCTCCTGGGCAGGAGCAGGGCTGGGAGGCTGAGGGCCTGGGTCCTCTCACATTTCCACCATGACAGGGCTGGCAAGAGGACAAGGATAGTGTCCAGTTGCCCAGTGATTGTCCGTAGCCCCAGAGCCAGCTCCTGTCTTCCTGGGTTAGAAGCCTGTGCTGGAGATGTTTGTGTTTCAGAGCAAATGGTTACCTGGGGCACATACAGCACAAAATAGGGCCAGGCAGAGCCTTGTGCTCCATGGCAGCTGCTAGACACTGTCCCAACAGAGCTACATGCATGACATTGGCCTGGAGCTGGTCATGAGGCCTATGTTCCGTGTGCCTGTGACAGACACTGGGGCCCCATAGTGACTAGAGGTGCCAATTCAGACACAGGGTGTGTGTGTGTGAGCAGACAGGATTCTGGACTGAGGCTACAGGAGGATAGAGAGGACTCTTGGGGACAGATGACACCTTCACCACCTCCGTCCAGGACTTGGTGAGCAGTAGGCCCAGGGTGCTGCTCTCACAGGACTCTGTACCCCATGTCCTCAACATCCACATCTGCTCTGCTCAGCCTCCACCTTGGGAGGGGTGGGGCCATTGTCCACATGATGGTGAGAGGAACAGAAAAGGGACATGGCATGTTGTCACTTCGATCCTGCGAAGGACGGCAGTGATCGCAGTCGCTCAGTTTTCCATGGGTAAGGGAGCTGGGCCTGGCTCCTTTCCAGCCATTTCAGCAGAACCTCAGAAGCAATCTGTGTGACCCCATAAGTGGACCCGGGACCCAGGATGAGCCCCTGTGTACTCATCTCTACTACGGGAGCAGGTCTCGGGACTCTTGGGTCACTGTTCTTCATGCACAGTTACATACACCCTCTCCTCAGCTAACAGTTCTGAAAATGTTAGAAATTTGCTAAAATTTCTAGAAGTCCCATTTAAAATTTAACTTTAAAAAATTTTTCTTCTGAAAAAAATTTTTTTTTTCTTCTGCTGGGGTCCTCCTGTGCCCCTTCCAGAAAGAGCTGATGCAGACAATTTAGAGCTTGATCATGCTTAATCCTCAAAGCCTCCTGAGAAGTCATAGGTGGAACACCAACTCCATGTCTCCCCACTGTCCCACCACAGACTGGAAATCAGGCAGCAGAGAGCCTGGCAGAGGTCTGCACAGTGAGGGTGGAGCTGGCAGGCACACAGGACACCCTGATGGAGCCCCCAGAGCAGGACTTCCTGGACAACTGCCTCATCCATGGGCCACCCTTCCCGAGCCCCTCGAGAACCAACACTTCCTCCCCAGAGGAGCCGACTGTGGGAAGGTGAGTTCCTCTCTCAGAGCAAGGGGCCTTGGCCAGTGACTCCAGATCTTGGGAAAGTGCAAGCATCACTTAGCCTCCGTTTGTAACTTCGATCAATGCAGTGCTGAGAAAATCAGGCTCACATTATTACTGTCAGGGTCTTTATGGCAAGTGTGGAGGCTGGCCTTGGCCCTGTGGAAGACTGGCTGCTTCTCATAGGTGACTTTTCATGCCCTGGGAATCCTGGATTCCTCCACACTGCCCTGCCCTTGAGGAAAGTTGTTCTGCTTGTTGTAAAGGAGATAACAGAGTCACCCCAGGGCCTTCAGCTTGGCTCTAGGCAGGATCCCTGGTGGACACAAAGGGCCCTGGCTACTCCCACATCAGTGAAGCACCAGTGTGTACTTCAGTCCAGGAATAGACATGAAGACACACTATGTGCACACACTTTCCCAGACATTGACCATGATTCAGTAATCAGGGCAGATGCAACCCTGCCCTCTGGAGTGTCAATTCTATGTGGATCCACACAGTCACCCTGGAGAGCATAGCAGGAGGACCCCAGGGGAAGAAAAATTTTAAAAAGTTAAATTTCAAAAGAGACTCCTAGAACTTCTAGCAAAATTCTAGCATTTTCAGAATTGTTTCAGAATTGTAGCAAGGAGCATTGGGCAACACATGGGTACATGGAGAAAGCCTCAGGAAAGGCAAGTCAGGAAACATGCCAGCTGTCCCTTTGCTTCTCAGATACTTAAGGAGGAGCAGCCCTGTACCCTTGAGTGAAACACACAGCAGATACCAGTCTCTGTCCTCATGGGGCTGGGCAGTGCAACAGTGGGTCAGCTGCCCTGAAAGAGGAAGGGTGGTCATACCACTGAATACGGGCTCCCTCCCTTGGGGCCTTCTGTCAGGTGCTTGAGGCTGCCTGGGCCAGGGCTGCCTGTGGGGGTGTGGAGAGTCACTGGACCATGCACAGACTGGCAGGAGACCATGTGTCTGCCCCCACAGGTTCCCTGGGCAGGGAGTGTGAGAGGCCAGGCCAGGCCTATCACCGATATTCCTTGCCTTCCCCAGGTCCATGTCTGATATCATTGACTCCTCACAGGAGCTACACTCCCAGGAGGATCCCACAGCTGATCTCCTGGCTCTGCAAGAGCCCACTGAGCCCACTGAGGCAAAGCCGAGGGGTGAGAAGGATGTAGCCATGGATCTGTGGGCATATGCGGAGGGGCCAGCCCTTGGACACTGAGAGCTTCAGCAGTCAGTGGGGGAGGCAGTCTGGAGGACTTTCTGGGGGTGGCTTTGTGCACAGAGCTGTCTCTGCCAGGCAGTGGGAAGGTTTTGCCCCAGGAAGGAACAGGGGCAGCTGGTGAACCTATCTCCTCTTGCAGCCCCAGAGCCAGCTCTAGCCCAAGCTGAAGTCTCACCTGCAGAGTGCAGGCCAGTTCCGCCTGCGGCTCCCTGCCCCACTCTGGCCCCACAGCAAAAGCCAGTGGCAGGAAGCCCTTGTGCACCAGCTGCAGGGCTGGGGCTCCTGGGGGCTCTACAGCAGGGCTCAGCTCCTGAGCTCCCCCTGGGACCAGCTCCTGCCACACCCCTGTTGTTCTCCTCTGCTACTGCCAAGCATGTTTTGGCCTATGTTTTTGATCTTGTTTTCTGGATCTATGTAAATAACAGAATTTTTTAAAAAAATAATTTTATTGAGTAAGAAATAGTAATGAGACAGTTTCAAGACAGGTCAGTAGGACAGGTACAACAATATATTGCACATTGTTGTCTTCATAGTAGTTACAGTATAAGATGCAGACTTGTCTAAACAATATTAGTACGTCTTTCTTCTCATTGAATTAAGAGAAAATAGCTGTATATCTATTCTATTTTGTATGTTTCACTACAGAATGGTCTTTCATAGATGATCTCTACCTCAATCTGATAAAAGCCATCTATAACAATCCAACTGCTAACATAATTCTAAATGGGGAAAAACTGAAGTCTTTTACTCTTAGATCTGGTACAAGACAAGGATGTCCTCTCTCACCACTCTTATTCAATATAGTTCTGGAGTCATTAGCTAGAGCCATTAGACAAGAGACAGAAATAAAAGGAATATGAATAGGTAAAGAAGAAGTTAAATTATCACCATTTGCAGATGACATGATACTTTACTTGGAAGACTCAAGATACTCTACCAAGAAGCTACTAGAATTAATACACAAATTCAATAGCATAGCAGGATAGAAAGTCAATACCCAAAGTCTATACCATTCCTCTATACAGAAAACAAACACACTGAGAGGGAAATTAGAGAATCAATACCTTTCACAATAGCACCATGGAAAATGAAATGTACTTAGGAATTAATCAAGCTAAAGAAGTAGAAGATCTAGTCAGTGAAAATTACAGTACTCTGAAAAAAGAGATCATAGAGGATTTCAGAAAATGGAAGGATAGTCCCTGCTCCTGGATAGGAAGAACCAACATCGTGAAGATGGCCATACTCCCAAAATTGTTGTACAGGTTTAATGCAATCCCTATTAAAATACCACCAACATATCTCACAGAGCTAGAGAAATCATTCTTAAAATTTATTTGGAACCAGAGAAGACCTAGAATAGCAAAAGCAATCCTGGGCAACAAAGGCAAGGCAGGAGGTATTACAATTCCTGACCTGCAATTATACTATAAAGCTACTGTGATAAAATCAGCATGGTACGCAAAAAAATTAATAGAATTCTTTTCAAATAAAAGTTAAGATTTTGGTTCTGTTTTCAATAATCAACTTGGTAGCATGAAGTGCATTCTGTGTGCTGTGCACTAGGCACGGCTGTCCAGGTCCAGAGCACTTTCCTCAGTGTGGTGCTGTGAGTAGCTGTTCCCCTCCCCCTGCTGCTAGTCCCTGGTCACCCTCATGTTAGGTTTCATAATTTACCTATTTCTCATTTGTCACAGTACTGCTGCACAGAATAGCCAAAGAACTGGTGAATCCTTTTTTAAAAAATAATTTTATTGAGAAACAAATAGCAGTGAGACAGTTTCAAAACCGATTAGTAGGACAGTTTCAATAATTAACACATTGCATATTGTTGTCTTAGTGGTGATTCATTATACAAGATGATATCCTGTCCAAAAACACTATTAGAACAAATCTTTCTATTCACTGAATTAAGAGAAAGCAGCTGTATATCTATCCTATTTTGAATATACAGATACAAAATGGTCCTTCATTTATATCCCCTTTTCTTACTTAGCTTTGTCAGAGAAGGGTATTCCATTGCCATTTAAATATTGTAGGTGTATGAATTCAGCAAAATATTCCAATAATCCAGTAGTCGATAATAGTAGTGGGTTTTCCATAGGACTGGCAACATCAGA
Source organism: Octodon degus (assembly GCF_000260255.1). Taxonomy (NCBI): domain Eukaryota; kingdom Metazoa; phylum Chordata; class Mammalia; order Rodentia; family Octodontidae; genus Octodon; species Octodon degus. The sequence continues at coordinate 10,012,790 of NW_004524666.1, read as the reverse complement.
AGTGGTTGACTTGAGGCTTTTACAGCTCATCATATTAATATGGATTTACTTTTTATACTTTTCTGCTGGATGGTTAAGACAAAGATAAAGCAAGACCTATATAACAAGAAATGTAACTTTTCTATCAGATAAGGTTAGTCAAATCCCCTCAGGATTTATTCTGAAACCCTGTATCGCAGTTTGTTGATCCTTTGACAGTGTCAGTCATGTGGATGAGTCATGGCCATTGCTTGACCAACGTGCTCTCTGTGAAAGCCTGAGAGAATGTTTTCTCTCCATGTGACTCTCCTTAGGCACACTCTACATCATTAATCACTTTTCTCCGTGGCCCCATAATCTCTTTGATCAGAAAATTTGGGACACAACTGAGTTACATGATGTTACAGTACAGGTTCTCCTATGAGAACTGGTGAATCTTGCTTTCTGTAAAAGGGAAAAATCCCAGACAGACCCTACCATTGTTTCATTCGTCTCTTTACTAAATTATCCAGTTATTTTTTTTCGGACAAGACATATTTGTTGCTGGAGATTAAGGAAGGCAATATAAATGAAGAATAAAAGAAAGGACATAGTGAAAGCTATCCCTACAGGACATGTCACCTGTCCTCTAGGTATGCCTTATCCCTGTCTTTATCTGAGGGCTTATTAGGCCTGTGTGTCTTCACTGTTATGTGGGCAGTGTGTCAGGCCGCAGCTTTTCTGTCATCTTATACATGTGCTGGGCACATGACCCCAACGTGCTCTACCTCTCAGATGTGACCTCCATTGCAGGGCTGGCCAGCCGGGGTGGCGGACACAAGCTCTACACTCAGCCCCCTCCCGTGCTGGCCCTGATGTGCACAGACCCCACAAGCTTTCCCACCTTTCAGCAAGATGAGCAGGACAACGTATTCCAGTAGGAGAGACATGTGAGCTAGGTAGGACTCTGACAGCAAGTCAGCCTGGATAGGTCCCTGGGGAAGTCAGTGCAAAAGATGAGAACACAGCAAAACTGGCTGGAGGTACATCTGAAGGGGAATAAAGTCGCTATGGCTAGAACTGTGTCATTTCCTAAGGGTCAAATGCAAATCTTTTATTATTGGTACCACCCTTTTGAGATCTTTCATATAAACAAACCATTATGAGCCAGGTGTGGTGGCAGACACCTGTAATCCCAGCACTCAGGAGGCTGAGGCAGGAGGATCATTGCAACTTTTGAGACCAGCCTGGGCTACAAGGTGAGCTCAAGGCTAGCCTGAGCTGCATAGTGGGGCCATTTCAAAAAGACAGACAGACAGACACACACACACGTAAACAAACCATTATGTCTTTGGGATGGGCGGTCCCCTCCTGCCCACTAAGACTAAAACCACTCTATTATTGATCAAGATTAATGATGTCATCCATGTACACTTGTTATGTGACCTGCTTCACACTGGATCAATATTACCTAAATGATGACACTTATTGGCAAAACATAATTTTGCCCCACATTGTACCCACCTCATAGTTTGAGAAGTGGGCTCACTGGCAACCCATTTGGTACTCCTCCTGTTTCACAAGAGCTAGTCTTATTTCACATTTTTTTTCCCCCATAGATTTTACTACTCAGATAGCTTAGCGGACTGAGCACCTGCTTTGGCAAATGCAGGGACCAGTGTTTGATCTCTGTCCCGCATGCACACTGGGACAGTGACAGAGTGTGGGCATGGTAACACACACTGGGGAGGATGAAAACAGGAGTCCAAGCTAAGTAGTGAGACCCTGTACCAAATACATAAAAAATGAAAAAAAAAATTTTCCTACTCAACTCTCATTGTTCCTTAGAATTTATTGGTTGACTTTGGAGAACATGAACTCAGTGTGTGGGACATCTAGCACTTTGAGGGTTCCAATTATTCACCCTGGATCATTTGGAAGACCTATATCAGCAGTGGGACCTGTCCCCTCCAACCCCACAAATACTTCCCAAAGTGCAGGACCTGCAGACAGCCCCATGCCTGAGGCTGTGCCAAGGAAAGCTCCCAGGAAATGCCTTATCAGTCTCTGGTAAAAGCCTGCAGCTCATGACCTACACTGGGCTCTTATGGGTTCCCTCCATGACCGCACACCCCCGTCCTTGTCATATGCTGCTGACCTCTCACACTGTATACCACTATCCATGTACTTGCCATAAAGAATCACCCAGATACAGCCTAGCACTGTGCTGGCAATGCCTGGGGATGGGGACTGGCTACCAAATACAAGTGACATCCTAGAAAATCTGTAGTTTATAACTCCCATCCCATTCTACTAGGTAGGGCCTAATTTCCATTCTACACATTAAGTGTACCAACTTCACCATTGATGTATTCATTATGTACCACAAACATGTATTAATAAAAAACAAAATGCATTAATAATAATAAAAGGAAATGAAGTTCCGACACATGAAAAAACTAAAGCACAGTGAAGCAAAGCCTGCACAGACCTGAGACCCCGTACCTGGCAGGCCAGGGTCCTTCCCCAGGTGAAGTGAACCTGATGCACAAAGTGGCCACTGGCCTGAAGCCAAGACCACACTGATGGGAATTCTGTGGCCAGTCCTGGTGGGACAGGAAAGTGCCTTTTCACAGTCCTTTGCTCTGTGTGCACACGTGCAGAGCTTACAGTGCACTGACTGCCCAAGATACCAGAAGCTGTTCACCTTTGGGTTAAGGTACTGGCTGGATTACAGGTGTGAGTGTGAGTAGCCTGGGTAAGACATAAGTTTTAGAATGAGCTATAGTCTTGTCTCATTACTATTCGCTTGCTGCTTTTGCTGTCTCCTACCTGCCATGAAGTGTGTCTCTGCTGTGATGCCTGGGTGCTGTGCCACCTGCCTTGGAGCCAGCCAGTCATGGACTGATATCACTACTAACTGTGAAATGACATAAACCTTTCTCCCTTTAATTTTGAGTGTTGGGTACTTTGTCTCAACAAGAAAAGTAACTAAGACATGGTCCCACTGGGCAAGCTCATGTCCCCAGACCAAGCTGGGTTGGTGAGCTCTTACTTCCCCTTAAGCCGATGTCCAGAACTGAGGGCCTAGCTGTACACTCAAGCACACACAATCCAGTGCTCCTTGGCCAGATATAAATTCTGCCTGTCCCACCTAAGCCAGTTCCACATGACCAGAGCTCACCTGGCTCCTTCAAACAGGAAGCTTCACACTCATCATTCCAGCTACCCATGTGAGCCTGCATCACACAGGGACCCAGTGCCTGGGCCAGCCCCTGGATTGCTCTACATTCAGGGGTCTCCATGTTGACTTCAAGGCCCAGTTTGTATAGCAAAGTCCTCTGGAGAACACCTGGTGCTGAGAGCTGTCTGCGGCTGTCCTAAGCTAAGAACAGGGGTTTCCTGGTAGCTTACACCTCAGACTCCAGTCCAAGAGAAACAGCATTTTACTTCCAATTTGGTCTGTTGATAAGAGCCCAGCCATCCCTGGAGTACTGGCACTTCCCAGGGTCATAAATGGACTAGGGGAGCACAGAGCAGCGCCCAGGAGAGCCACATGTAGCACAAGGTCAGCTGTGTGCAATGGGGAGAAGGGAAGACACAGACAGGAGGAGGAGGAAGAGGGAGTGGTGAAAGAGGGAGGAGGAGAGACGGATGCATGGGGAAGGAATGGGAGAAAGGAAGATTAGGAGAAAGTCACTGCACTGTACAAAGGTCTGACCCCTGAGTTTTCCACCCACCATATGTGCCATGTGACAGCAGAGACGAGGGATCTCTGGACACTGGGTAGTTGCACATGATCCCATCCCAAGGTTTAGGAGGTTTGGGGGACAAGGAAGGGACTGGGAAGGGGAGAGCAGGCGGGGGATGAACAGGGAAGCACAGTATGGGAGTATGCCCTGGACATGGGTGGTAGGACACAGTCTGTGGCTCCCCACATGTTGCTCTGTGCTGGTAGGGGCACCTGGACCTAATGATGGCAGCAGGAATCTTCCTTGGTCATCACTACAGAGCCACACTGACACCCACACACACTACAGTCCTGATGCACCAGAGGCTCCCGTGCCCCCTGTGGGTTCCATACCTCGGCTCCTGGTTTTGTGCTCCCCACCCTTCATAGTTTCAGCTACAACAGGGTGGCACACATCGAGGACCAAGTCCCTGGGAGCCACCTTCTGCAGGGGCTCTCTTGGGCCAGGGTTCTTCCTCATTGCCTCTTGTTGATCCTGTCCCCCAGTTTACACCTTGACACAGGAAGAAATTCACACCTATCAGCTCAGGGAATCTGGGAGAACATACCAAGTTAAGGAGCTGCACTGTGTGAAACTGAGGCCAAGAGACACTATTATCTTTACCACCCACCTGGAAAGTACACTCGTCAGGCCACGGGCAGGGAGTCCCCTGCCTGGGAAGACCACATCCACTGCTTGGGAACCATGTTCCCATCCCAGGTCAGAATAGCTGACCTGGGCTGCACAGCAGTGAACAGAAGTGGGGCAAATGTCCATCACAAGGGCTTTGGAAGTGACCCAGGGCACAAGCATTAAATTCAGCGCCCCTTCTAAAGCTGTCTCCACCAGGGACTTGGGCATTAGGATGGGATCAGCACCTGCGGTCAGCACAGGGCCTTTGGAGGCGTGTGCTGTTGCAGTCCTCTGTATCTGGGCTATGAGATAGTTGGTTAGACCAGACCAAGAAGACGGAGATGCCTCCTGTCCCACCTCCCACCTCTCAGGGTCCCACCAGGAGACATTTAGCAGAGCAGTTAGCTATCGGGCAGGAAGTGATAGGGTTGAGGACCTGTGGTTCCTGGGGTGGGGAAGGAAACGCTGCTGACTGCTGACACCCCTTCACGTTGTCTATTGATTTCAGATGAGTTCCGTGTCTTAAACCAGCTCAAACTGCAAAGCCCCTCCCTATAGTGACCTAGACTAAATTTCACCAGTTATAATCATCTAAGGTACAGTGTACATCCATAATGCTAATACTGTACAGGGCTTAGTTAAGAAGTTGCCCAGCCTGGGCAACTAAGCAACTTAAGTGACACCCTTTCCCAAAACATACAATGAAGGTGGGAGGTTAGGGTGAGGATCTAGCACAGTGTAAAGTCCCTGGGTTTAATCTACCTTATTGAAAATAAAATGCTCACATGATAATGCTAAATTCTCTACTCAGATGTGTTTCATACCACACAGTGTATAAAAGAGCATGGTCTGCATTGTGGTGTCACATGACAGGAATGTGCCCACCTCTACAGGTGAGTGGCAGTCTTTCTAATTTTTTTTTTTTTTTAAAGACAGAGCCTTGCAATGTAGTGCAGGGTGGCCTTAAAATCGCTTATGTAGCACAAGGCTGGCCTTGAACTCACAGTGATTCTCTTGCTTCAGTTTTTTTTTTTTTTTTTTTGTGGAACCGGGGATTGAACTCAGGCCCTTGCACTTGCCAGGGAAGTGCTTACTCCACTGAGCCATCTCCCCGGCCCCTTGCCTCAGTTTTTTGAGCACTGAGATACAGGCATGCTCCACCATGCCCAGTGATCTTCCCAGCATGAATGTGACAATTCTCTCCCATAAAATCCATCTGCCTGCTCTTCTGGGGAGACACTGCTTTTGTAGCTTTCTCAGGAGCGCTCCTTTCCTGCTGTGGGTCACAAACCTTTCCTCACTCCTCTATCCCCTGTAACTCACCAAGGGGAAACAATTCTGTTACTGTACAAACATTCGCTGCAAAGTTAGAAAAACAAAGGGAGGCCTTTGTGAGGAGCTGGTAGAGTGAGCCTGAGCTGGCCCAGGGCTCTGGGGCACCACAGCTGAGGGTCACTTCCATCTGTGGAGGGTGGGGTTCACAAGATTAGTTCAGGTGGGGTCAGCCTGGCTTCTCTGTCAGATTAGTGAGCACTAGGTGCTGTTCTAAATACTCTCAGGGACCTGGATCTTCCTCAGCACTAGGCTGGTAGATCTTGCATTACTCTCAGGCCATTCCATGGACATAGGGTCTTAAGAAGCACAGAGGGGGGAAGGTGAGATCTTGTCCCAATCCTTCCATTCTAGCTGGCTTGTGGCTTTGGAAGCTTACATGGCTCATCAGAAAAAGAGGTAATAAAAACCCCTCAGGGACGAGCTGCTCTGTGGACCTGGGTTCTCTTGACCTTGGATGTTGTGGGTGCAGGTTGCATGAGGACTATAACCCTTCCTAGCCCCTTGAGCAGAGCCTACCTGCAGCTCTACAGCTGGTGTGTCTCTGGCTGTACTCAGAGCTCTATGAGGGCTTGCAGAGTCCTGATGGTCCCCTCTGTGATCACCTGATAGTTCAGCACCTCTGCCTTAGGACTCACTTTTTGCCTGCTTTGGCCAAGTACACAGCAGTGTAGGTGGTGGAGGCCCAAGTTTCCCTGCACACAGACCAGTGTCCAGGCCATTCTTATGTACATCCCAGACAACTAACGCACAGGTTCCCTCCCATGATGTTATATTAGGGGAAACAGCAGCACTTTCTGCCCTAATCCATTAGATAATCAGTTATTCAGCATGCCTGAATAAGTTTGAGCTCCTGGCCTCTTGATACTCAGCCTCTGAAGGGGAGGGTATCTGGTAAGTAGACCACTGGTAAGAAAGGGGCTGGTAAGAAAGGCACTTCATACTTTGTCTTTCTCTTCCCATCATAGTTGAGGAGTGGTTAAAGTTACTTTCCTCACATATACATTGCACTCTCCATGCTTTTTGTTACAAAGCACTTTTGGGATAGAAAACTACACTAGGAAGTCTTTGTCTCAATCTGGTAAAAGCTAACAGCTAACATCATACTAAATGGTCAAAATCTGAAAGCTTTCACTCTAAAATCAGGAACAAAGTGAGGATGTCCACAATCACCAGTCTTATTCAATATAGTTCTGGCAACATTAGCCACAGCAACTGCAAAAAAAGAAATATAAGGAATATCAGTAGGTAAGGAAGAAGTTAAATTATCATTATTTGCTGCTGGTGTGATACTCTACAAAGATGACCCAAAAAACTCCACCAGAAGACTCCTAGAATTAATAATGACATTCAGTAACTTAATATAATACAAAGTCAACCCTCAAAAATCAAGTGCATTCCTGACATGAATAACAAAGTCACTGAGAGAGAAATTAGGGAACCAACACCTTTCACAACAGCAAGAAAAATGAAATACTTAGGAATCAATGGATTGAAGGAAGTAAAAGACCTTTACATTGAAAAGTAAAGTACTCTGAAAAAGGAGATTGAATAAGATGTCAGAAAATGGAGAGACATTCCTTGTTCACAAAACCAATACAGTGGTACCTTGGATCATGAATGTAATGCTTCCCATGACTGTCGCATTGGATGAGAACCAAATCAAATTCAGTGGTTAGCACTGGGGAGGCTGACGCAGGAGGACTGTTCCAAGTTCAAGACCAGCTTGGGTTACAAGTGAGTTCAAGGCCAGTCTGAACTGCATACAAAGACCCTGTCTCAAAGAGGCATAATAATAATAATAATAATAATAATTAATAATAATAATAATAAATAGGTTCAATGTTGACTTTATAGGGAAATTTGATTCAGTTCTCTTTCAATTTGGTTTGCAATCAGAATGATTAGGAAATTAAGTTCACGAATCGAGGCACCGCTGTATAGTGATAATGGCCATACTTCCAAAACAGTTACAAAGATTTAAAGTGATCCCAATCAAAATATCAATAGGATACCTTTTCCCTTCACTTCTCCTCCCCCTCCATAGTTCCCTATTTTCTATTTCACAACATCTATTACACATTCTCATTCACACACCAGGCCTGTGCTCTGGGTCTATTCAGGATCCATGGCCCCGGGTCGTCTCCCTCACCCACTAGTCCTGGGCTCCAGGTCTATTCAGGATCTGTGGGCCCCGGGTCATCTCACTCACATTTGGGGCCTGCACTCTGGGTCTATTCGGGATCTGTTGGGCCCCAGGTTGTCTCACTCACACGCGCAGGCTCTGGGTCTATTGCCAAATTTCTTATGATGAATGTGAACATCGTGTTTGACAAACAGGTATATAAATACACAATCCTAAAAAATATTTGGCAATCAGAAAGGTGAGCTGGGCATGGTGGCCCATGCCTGTAATCTCAGCACTCTTGGAAGCTATAGCAGGAAGATCACAGGTTCAAAGTCAGCTTGGACAATAAGCAAGACCCCTTGTTAAAATATATAACAATAAGCTGGAGATGTAGCTCAGTGCAACAGCCTTGGTTTAGTTCCTTGTACTGCCTCCTCCCTACCAAAATGATAGAAAAAGATTCAAGGATTAAGTTAGACTATACTCTCAAAAGAAGGGAAATAGGATGGGGTAGAGGGAAAAGAAGTAAGATAAATTGGCATCTTAGCTAGATACTGTCTGCACTCTGACCCAAGGGGGGCTTTTGAGGATCACTTTCATCACAGAGCACTTCTAGAGACAAGGGGACCAACTTTTTATACCATAGTGATAGCCACTGACTGTTGGCTTTATACTGGGAGGGGTATAAAGCCTCTTGGTGAAAGAGCTTCCTTTGGTCAAGGCCATTGTGTTAACTCCATAGAAAAGGTGACAGTCAGAAACCACCACAGGGACACAGAAAAGAAATTCCAGGGGCCTAAATCTGTTAGTTCTTCTTTTAGTCAGGGTTTTACTAGAGGAACAGATATAAGGAACAGGTATAACACAAGATATGCCAGTCAGAGTCAGATGAGGAAGTGAGCTAAGAGTGTCTGCACACCACTGACTGAAGGATTCAGTCCCAAGGTTTTATACTCACTGCAGTGTTCCATCTCTGACGGTCTCTAATGGTCACAGGTTGGGTCTGCAATGGAGAGTGAAGAATCTGCGATGGAAGGCTAAAGGATCCAATCTGGAGGCTGAAGAGTCTGTGCTGGAAGCCAGGAGACAAAGTCCAAGCTGACTGCGAAGACTGAAGTTCCTCCAAGGAAGTGGAATGCCGAATTTTTCCTCAACCCCTTTTTGTGCGAAGTTACTCCCAGGTGGGACCCTCACAGCACATTGTGGAACTGTCAGGTGATACAGCCAAATTGACATAATGTATCGCTGCCAGGTATCTACCCAAGTTGACACAATGTATCAACCACTACAGTCTTTTTTTTTTTTTTTTTTTTTTTTGTATTTTAGGGAAGGGTCTACAGGGTATTCAGGTTCTCCCTATGAGATCAGACTTGCAGTGATCCGCCTGTTTACAGCTGCCCAAGAGCTGGAATTACAGGTCTGGACCACCACACCCAGTCTCAACTGCTGTCTTAGTATGACCTGGGGGTGGGGTCAGCACAGTGCAGGCCCCGGAACTGAACCCCCATCCCCTGAGCCTGCTTATAGGCGCTTTAATCCGCTGAGCTATTTGGCTGGCACTACAGTTCTTAAAAGTATGATTTGTGTTTTCTTCTGAGGCAGTCAGGGACTTAAAAGTGATTTTGCTAAAAACAAACAAAAACAACTCCCCACCCCACCCTCAAAACAGTGAATTACTACTGCAGATGGCTCAGTAGGCAACTAAAATACAAAGCTTGATGAAAATTCTGGGTCAGATTCTGCTCAGCACTGCATGTAGACATGTTGGTCATTTAGGTAGTGTCTCTAAGAGTTGGTAAAACAATGTTGATTAGCTCTCAATTTACCTAATCTTTCTCATCCCCTTTTGTCTAACTCTTCTCTTGTTGCTGGGACAAAATACCCGAAACCCAAAATTAAGGAAGGAAAAGTTTATTCGGCTCACAGTTAGTAGAGGTTTCAGTTCATATGGCTGGCTCCAAGGCAGAGAGGCACATGGCACAGAGCAGCCATTTACGGCAGTGGCAAAGAGCAAGGGGAAAAGCAGCAGCTCCTGCAGCTACCTATCCTTTTTCTTCTTACATTATAATGCAGAAGGAAGATTACTCACCCCAGTCACTGTATAGCACTCCCACCTGCAATCTTAGCACTGGATCAATAATCAATCACAAAGTCCTGAAGCTTCCCCATGACTGCATGAGGCTTTGGGGGGACAACTAGATACAAACCATAACTCCTTTTAAGACTACAACCAGCAAGACAAAGAATTTACAGGGACAGTCACCTACACCTAAACATCTCCAGTCATAGCCCAATCCTATAGTCACCTTGGGTTTCAGCAAAGCCTCACGAAACCAAGACTCCCCCATGCAGAAGTATAATCTCTCAGAGGCCATACTGTCCCCCAAGCAATAAAGAATTTTCCCTGCATTATCTTGCATCTGGAGATGATGGTTAACTAGATTAGCTCACCCTGGCAAATTCTGGTTGTGACTCTGCCTCCTTGAGTTTCTCAAGCTGAAAATTTTTTCCTTCTCTTTTTTCTTCTTTCTTTGTTGTTGTTTGGTACTTGGAATCAAGCTCAAAAGACCTTGCATTGCCAGACAGGCACTGTACTGCTCATCTATTTTCTTGGCCCTCTTAGTTTCCTTTGTTAAGGGGCCAGTTTGCTCTTTGTAGATGATCCATTCTTAGATTTTAGCCATCTCAGTTACTTTTCATTTGTTGCTGAGACAAAATACCTGACACCCAAGATTAAGGAAGGAAACGTTTACTTAGCTTACAGTTAGTGGAGGCTTCAGTCCATAGTCCGTTAGCTCCAAGGCAAACGGCAACAGTTCATGGTGGCAGAAAACAAGAGAGGAGGAGCAGCAGCTGCGGCATCCATCAAGACTCTCTCTTGTCTTTCTACACTGACTGAGAACACTGGAGCTCCTTCTAAGTGAGAAAGTGGCACAGCTGCCAAGTGCTGCAATGAAGACCAGGACTTCTTCAAGGAAAGGGGGGAGAGGGTGAAGAAGCCTTCCTCTACTCCTTTATATGCCCTTTTTGTGCTGAGTCACTCTGGGGCAGGTCCTCCCAGCCCTAGGGTGGGGCCTCCAATGTGCCAGGGCATGGAATCCACTAGCAGATCCAGTCAACCTTGGGAACCAGCCAAACTTTTGGGACATCTCAAGTTGACACAACGTATCAACTACCACAAGCTCCTTGAGCTGAAATCCTTTACCATTTCCCTTACTCTCCTATTAAAGCCTTTGCTTGTGAAATTCATGTTGATTGAATTTTTAATCTCAGTTTTAATCTCTATTATCACTGAAGCAAGGACCCACACTAGCTGGTGATAAAAGCAGCTGTGAACTCTTGGTGGTTTGGAGAAAGGTGTGCCATCCCGTAGGCAGTATCAGTGGATACAGTGGGTTGATTACTGTCCCCCTCAACTCATGTTCAGCCAGAACCTCACAATGGGATATTCTTTGAAAACAAGGTCTTTGCAGACAGAATAGTTAAGATGAGGTAATACTACCTGAGGGTGGGTCCTAAATTCAGGGACTGGTACCTAGCCTTTTAAGAAGAGGAAAGGAACTAGGTGAGTTGTGCATACCTATGACTCTAGCACTTGGGAGACTAAGGCAGGGGGGCTGTTAATTTGAGGCTACCTCAGATTACACAGTGAAGCTCTACCTCTGTCTCTCTTTCTTTTTGTCTTTTTGAGACAGGGTCTCACTATGCAGTTCAGGTTGACCTTGAGCTCACTTTGTAGCCCAGACTGGTCTTGAATTCAAAACAATATTCCTGCCTCTGCCTCCTGAGTACTGAGATCACAGGCATGCACTACCATGCCTGGCAGAGACCATGTTTCAAAAAAAAAAAAAAATCAAAACAAAACACTATAAAGACAAAAAAACATAAAAAGAGGAGAGGGTACACCAAGATATGCACAGAGAAGACCTTTGGAAGATGGAGGCAGAGATTGGACTTTCATTTCAAACTATGGAACAACTGAGGCCACTTGCAGTTGGAAGATGCACTATAAGATTCTTCCATAGAGCTATCTGAGCGAAGCTGACTCTGTGTGTACTACAACGGTAGGCTTCTAGACTGCAGATGTATGAGAGGATACATTTCTGCTGTTTTAAATCACTGAGTGTGTGGGACTTACTTACAGTAGGCCTGGGAAGCAAAACACAGCAGGGCCCCAGCCTCACACACAACACTGATCAAAGTACAGTCCATGGACTTCTGGGTGTCCATAACATCTTTTCCGGAAGCCTACAGGTTAGAACTACTTTCAAAATAATATTAAGGCAACTTTTGCCCTTAAAAAAAACAAAGCCTATGCTGATATTTGTACTAATGGTAAAAGAACAATGTTGAACAAAGGTAGCTGCATGTCATCATGTATTAAAACATGTGGTATGGCTAGGTCAAGACACGGTGGATGGCATCACATGTTGGTCTAATGTGAAAGACAGAAGCCACATCATAAGTGAAGAAGCCTAAAGAGCTGGACTTGCTTTATACCAACTGCTCTCTTGGTGACTAATCTAGGTCCCTGTCTTAATCATTCTCTTGAGGGTGCTACTGATCTAAGAGTGGTGCCCCTGTGGCTTAATTACTCATTACTAGGATACACCTTTTAAAGAGTCTACCACTTTGCCATGCCATTATGTCAGGTCCCAGCCTAGCACAGAAACCTTTGGGCAAGCAATCGTATCCAAAGCTGTAACCTTCCCTTATCCTCTCCAATCTCTCTACAGGCACAGCATTGTCAGAACAAATACTGTCAGGCATTTTGCATCAAGCCAAAAACTGGAGCAAAGTTTGCTGAGAGGAGAGAAATGCTAAGGTCTGTAGTGCAAATGTTAGCTCCAGCTGGGCATGGTGCTATGCACCTGTAATCCCAGTACTTGAGGCTGAGGCAGGAGGATCGTTTTGAGTTCGAGACCAGCCTTGGCTACAAACTAAGCTCAAGGTCAGCCAGGACTGCAGAGGGAGACCCTGTCTCAAATATATGGAAAAGAGAGAGAGAGGGAGAGAGAAAAGAAAAAAGAAAAAGTTAGCTCCTTAGAGGAAAGAGAAAACTGAGAAGAGGCATTAAAAATCAACTGAGAGGTCCAACATGCAACTGCTGACCACCCTCAGAGGAGATACAAAATGGAGTGGTAGGGTGGTGATAGTGGAGAGGATGAAAGAACATAGAGAAAGGAATTTAATATACTCACACCCAAGCAATCTTTGAGAGTCTATCACCAAGATTAAAGAATATGTTGGTTGCAGTGGTGCATGCCACTGTAATACCAGCACTATGGGAAGGGAAGGCAAAAGGAACATAATTTCAAGCCAAGTCTTGGCAGCCTAACAACTTGCCAAGATCTTGTCTCAAATTGAAAAATAATAAAAGTCCTGCTATAAAGCTCGATGTGAAGTTCCTGGTTCAATCCCCCATATCAGGAAAAAAGATAAAAGGATTAAACAGACTTTTAATGCATCTGAACTGGTCAATGATAGAAGGGGTAATAAAGTCTTCAGTCTAGAATTGATTGATGGGCCAAAACAAAATATCCAAATATAGAGGACTGGAATCCTACCAGTTTACTTTATGCTCATAAAGGAGCTTATGGCCTCACTTTGATATAAACATGAGACACACAAGAGCAGGAAAGGGTCAGGCCTGCCTAGGGTGCTCACAGCATGGATGCACAAAGACTCTCTACCCAGCCAAGAAATCCTCCTTTCCTTATATTTAAGGCTTTTGGGCCAAACCTTAAATATAAGGAAACAACTTGGTAAATCTCTTCAATCAATTTGCCTGATGTAGTCTGGACTGTGGTTAAGGGAAGCCCTATCTCCGTTTTCAAATTTTGTCTTCTATATAACTCATAAATGTATGACTAAGGGCAGAGCATTAATAAATCACTACAATTTTTCTTGGTATATCCTCCACTTATGCAATTATGTGGTGAGCTAATTAGTTCTCACAACTAACCCATTGCAATGCTGAGCATACACTCCTTTCCTTTACTCTAATAAATGGTCAGAACCATCATTTTTTCTTCCATTGTGGGCTTTCTACCCTAGGTCACGTGAACATGTTCTTTTATTTTTTTAGAGACAGGGTATTGCTATGAAGTTCAGGCTGCCCTTGTACTCACTATGTAGCCTAAACTGGCCTTGAACTCATGGTGATCCTCCTGCTTCAGCCTCTCAGGTGCTGGGATTACAGGAGTGTGCTACCACACCCAGCTATGTGGATTCAACTTTTCAATGTTTAGACAAATATTTTGAAATTCCTTCTTGGTATGTGATTAGGCTTTGTTGTCTGTCTGTGAAAGTATCATTTAGCCTTTTTTTTTCATTCAGAGTTGTTTTTTGTTTAAACTACAGGGCAGACTGCAATCAGAAGAATTTCTGCTCTTTTGAAGCTAAAACATTAAGAATTCCAAGATGACTGACAATGTCAGATTTGTAGGCCTTTAGTTTTTATTTTTGTAGATGTTCTTAAATTGAAATGGGGTTATATTGGATTAAGATGGGTCCTAAATCCAAGTGAATCATATTCCTATAAAAAGAGAAATTTGTAGACCCATAAATTCAGCTATTTGGTAAGCTGAGGAAGGAATACGGAAAGTTGGAGGCCAGCCTGGGCAACTTAGTGACACTGTGGAAGAAGCTCAATGGTAGACTCCTTACCTAGCAACTGTGAAGCTGTGGGTTCAGTTCCCAGGACAGAGAGTGGGGGCAGCTGGACACAGAAGGGGATGATGTGAAGACAGAGGCGGAGGCAGAGGCTTGAGTTAGACTGGCATAAAGCAAGAAGTACCAAAGAGTGCAGGCAGTAACCAGAAGCTGGAAGCTGTTGGGAATGCTTCTTACCTCAGGCTTCAGAAAGAACGTGGCCCTAATGATATCCTGAGTTCAGATGCCTGGCTCCCAAACTGTAAGTTCATCAACTCTTACCTTAAGACTCACAGTGTGTAATGATGTATCACAGCAGTCCTAGGAAATGGCACCAAGCAGACTCTTCCTCTACCGCAACAGCAGCCACCAACCCTCTGTGGTCTGGTCTGCATCTTCTCAGAGAAAATTCTGATTCTCTCTACTTGTTGTTCTTCCTCATCAGCTACCCTGACAGAAATTCTGTACAAAGTAGGTCAGGATCTGTTTCCCCAACAGTCTTTTAGTTTAGATCATCCTTACTAAAAGCAATTTGTTGTCAGACTTAGTTTTTTATTTTTGTGTTTTGTTTTTGTTGTTTTGAGGCAGGGTCTCACTAGGCTGATCTCAAACTTAGGGTGATCCTCCTGGCTCAGCTTCCCAAGTGCTGGGATTACAGACATACATCACCAGCCCTGCTGTCTCACACTTCTTTTGTCTTTTTGAGATAGGGTCTCACTATGCAGTTCAGGTGGGCCTTGAGCTTACTCTGTAGCCCAGGCTGGTCTTGAACTCACAACAATCCTCCTGCCTCAGCCTCCCAGTGTCTCTAACTTTTAATCAATGTTTTAAATTAATTAATTAATCTATAGATACCAGAAATCAAACTCGGGATCTCACACTTGCTAGGCAGGTACTGCACTATTAAGCTATGTTCCTGGTCCAATTTTTTTTTTGCGGAACCGGGGATTGAACTCAGACCCTTGCGCTTGCCAGGGAAGTGCTTATTCCACTGAGCCATCTCCCCGGCCCCTCCTGGTCCAATTTTTAAGGGTTAGGGTTTTAAATAATGTTTAAGTAGTATAATTATTCCTCCTAAAAGAATAGCAGATATTTACATGACAGTGCTCTAAAATCTGATTGGTCTGAGAATTGTTACTGAGAGTGGAAAGGAAGTATAAATAAGTCCTCTTACACTTACCAAGTGGCAACTACACATTATCTGTATCCATAAACTCTATAGCTCTTAGATATACTGAAAAAGGGAAAATAATGACTGACAGCAACCAACTAAGAAAGGAAAATAGAAGTAGTAATTTTAATATTTACAAAGCAGGATTTACAACAGTGCTATGGACATGATTTGAGTGTCACATCATGTTGTGTCATGTCATTTAGATTCCATTTTTGTATGTTGAAATCTTTTTTAAAAAATTTGTGTGTTGAAATTTAATCTTCGTTATGACCTACTAGAAGGTTGAAAATTAATTTGTACTGCTCTTATCAGTAAAATGGAAATAATGCTTATCTTCCTCATAGGGTAGAAATGAGGATGATATTAGTTAACTTAATCTTGAGATTCAATTAATGTTAGCACTCACCTTTTATTTTCCAAGAAACATACCAAAGTCATCATTCTTTGTCTTTACCTCCAGTGCTTTTATTTTTTCTTTGCATGTGATCCCTTATCACTAGACTCCTGCATCTAGGTACCTTGCCTTGGTGTGCTTGTTATGTTTGGTCATGCTGGGAGTGTCCCACAGGGAGCATAGCTCAGCATTGGGACATTTTGTGGAAGATGTGGAAGGAATATTTTCAATACTCCATTGATGGATATGCCATAATTTAGTATCCAGCCCCCCTCCCCCTTTTTTGGTGGTAACAGGAATTGAACTCAGAACCTTGCGCTAGCCAGGCAGGCACTTTTGCCGCTGAGCTATCTCCCCAGCCCTATCCAGTCCCTCTTGATGAGTCAACCTAACATGTCTTTTCTTCTTCATCTTCTTTTCTTTTCTTCTCTTTTTTTTTTTTTTTTTTTTTTTTTTTTTTTTGAGACTGGTAGTTCAGGCTGGTCTTGAGCTTACTTTGTAGCCCAGGCTGGCCTTTAATTTGCATTAGCCTCCCAAGTGCTGGGATTACAAGCTTGTACCACCATGTCTAGCTTTTTTTCTTGTTTTTCATTTTTTCTTTTTTCTTTCACTAGGGTCAACACAAATTTTGTGAAGCTTCCTGGAGCATTGTCAGCACGAGTCCATGCTGAATACCTGAAGTTGGAGTCTGATTTGTAAGGCGATAGCAACCGTGAAAGACATACCTGCTCAAATTGAATAGAGCTTTTCAATTACAGGCCAGCTACATAGTGAGACCTTGTCTCAAGATGAAAAGAAAATATATTTCATCGGGATAAAACCTTGTATCTTAAATAGCCAATCAAAAATATTCTTTTTTTTTTTTTTTTCCAAAATATTCTTGGGGCTATGGTTGTAGCGTAATGGTAGGATGCCTGCCTGGCTTGCATGGGGGTTTGATTACCAGCACTGAGAAAGAAAGAAAACAGTATTCTCTTCACTCCACCATCATATACTATGTTTCCAAATCAGAACATTTAGGACAGACTTGTCTGCAAGCAAAAATGTTCATGTGTTTACTTGTAATTTATGTCTTGATGCCCTGCGGGGTCCTCAAAGCTTTGTCTTAGTCTCCTCCTTGCTGAGGCACACTACCTGACACCCACAATTTATTTTTATTTTTTGTGGCCAGCTCAGTGTACCCTGGGGGCAGGGTTGGTGCTGCATGTGGTACCTGGGATTGAACCACAGTCCCTGTGCTTTGCCTAAGCTTGCCTAAGCAGGCACTTTAGACCACTGAGCTATCTTGCCCGCCCAGACACCCACACTTTATTTATTTATTTATTTTTTTGTTCCTCGAATGCCTTCAGGGCACTTTTGGCCAGTGGGAGAGGTGTGAGGTTCGAACTCCAGCAACCTGAGGCTGATAGCTTTGTGGAAGCAGCCACTTAAAGGCCTGAGCTAGGGCCAGGCCCCCAGACACCCACACTTTAAAGAAGAGGTTTATTTTGGCTCAGTTTCGAAAGTTCTAGCCCATGGTCAGGAGACTCAAATGTAGAAACAGCAAGGCAAAAAGGCCTATTGTGGGTGGAAAACTCTTAAATCACCGCACCCAGGAAATGTGAGATGGGAGGAGCCAGAGAGGGAGCCACACCCTTTCAGGCCACGCCCCGGTGAGCCTCGCTTCACACATCAGCTTCTAACTGCAACTCAGCCACAGGCCCATGACTCAATCCTAGCTATGAGCCCTTGAGTTATTTGGGGGACCTTCTCCATCCTTACAGTAACATGTCCAACCAAACTCATCATCTTTCTCTCAAAAATGGTTCCCATGTCTGTATTTTCTAGCTTTTTTAGGATTCTATCGTATTGCTGAAGTCAAAACCTTGATGTTATCTTGGGTTTTTCCTTCTTCCTTAAACCTACATTATTAATCACTTAGTTGTTAAACTTTATTTTTTTCAATTTTATTTTTAAAATTTCTGGTATGTACCTTTCTCTTTTTAAAACGTTTTTTGCCTTAAAAAAACCACAAAAACCCAACATTGCTGAACATTCCATGGTTCAGAACCCTATTCCTACCAGCACTAATACAAGTACACTAGTACTTTTAAATTTTTATTTATTTTTTATGTATTTGGTACAGGGTTTCACTATGCAGCTTGGACTTGTAGTGATCCTCCTGTCTCAGCCTCCCCGGTGCTGGGATTACAGGCGTGCGCCACTGTACAGTACTTTTTTAAACAGGCAAGACTGATTATATATATTCCTCTTTAGCTTGAAGTCTCTAATGGCTTCTATTGCCTTCAGAATTAATGAAATCTAATGCTTCTTTTTGATATACACAGCTCTTCATAATTTGACCCCAGCTTATCTGCCTAGTGTTTCTGTACTCATTCCCTTTGTTTAATCTGTAACATTCAAGCTCATCTCATTCTTTGATCTATCATATGAAAGTTTCCTGCTCCTTACACCCTTACTTGACCATCAATTAAAAGTCTACTTGAGGCAAGATAGAAGAAATAAAAGGTAGAAAGGACATAAAGGAATCATAAATAAAAATTAAAATAAAGAGCGGGTTAACAGAATCCAAAGAATGTTTAAATTATCTATTAAAAAAAACTGTCCATACCTGTAGAATGGGCTAGTACCCTTCTGAGGAGTGGGCTACCTTTTCCCTGGATTTCCACCTTTCTGCCTCACTTTCCTGAGCACCCACACTTCACTCTGGAGTACATCCTAAATCTGTTTAATAAACTATTCCCACAATTCTCACTGACGTGTCCTGAAAACTTCCTGAGATGAGTCATCAAGTCTACACATTTTTTCTACAAAAAGGTGAGTTAAACTTCTTATTTCATACATGGGGATTTCTTAGAGCCAGCTTGAGAAAACTATCCATTCTTTATTATTTTATTTTATTTATTTTTTAAGATAGGGTCCTATGTAGCCCAGGATAGCCTCAAATTCATTGTGACCCTCCTGCAAAGCCCCTTAAGTGCTGGGATTGCAAACACGCACCACTATGCCTGGTGCCATTCTTTAAATTTTAGTTTAAAGCTATTTTCTTTATGAACTCTGTCCTGCCTTATCTATAGCTTATCCTCCCCATTCTGCTGTTGTTCTTTGTATCCACACAGTGTATTTTTAATTTGCTTGCAGGCTGGTTTATTTAGTAGATTTATCCGTGTTGGAAAAAGACTGATTTCTTTTCCTGTATCTTCATCACTTAAACTAGTACCTGACAATAAGAGCAACTTAGATTTTTTTTTTTTTTTTTTGAGAATCAGGGATTGAACTCAGGCCCTTGCATTTGCCAGAGAAACACTTATTCCACTGAGCCATCTCCCTGGCCCTGCAACTCAGATTCTTGAAGTGACTTGAAGGTATTTCCCAGGAGGGTCTGTTGTTGTAAAAACACAATTCTGCCCTTCTCTTTAGTTTCCTAAGATTCTCTGAAATTCTAGCAGATAGTTTATATATAAACCAAAGTTTTCTGACTGATGGACAAGTGCTTCACCACTGAGCTACCTCCACTTTGCTTATTTCAGGTAGAATTGACCATTCCCATCTTTTTGCTCCTACTGTGTGTTGTATGTAAATCCTACCTCTGCCAATGATGTTTAATTTTGTATCTCCAAATCTGAACCATGAGGCATGCCATTGTAGGGAAGGGAAAAGTGACCTACCTCCTCACATCTATGCTGCTCAGGTGATCTGTGAATTAAGTAGATGTGACCAGAGTGACAGAATGACAACTACTCAGGCTGACTTCGAGATCCTGGGTTCAAGAGATTCTCCTGTCTTAGTCTCCTGAGTAGCTGTGCCACTGTGCCTAATGCCAACAGAAAAACAATTTTATACACATATGCAGAGCTTGGTAAGTGTGGCGGCACACACTCAGGAGGCTGAAGCAGGAGGATCTTTGCAAGTTTGAGACCAGTCTGAGCTACAAAGAGAGCTCTAGGCCAGCCTGAACTGCATAGTGACACCCTGTCTCAAAAAGGCCAGACACATATTCTCCAAAATGTGACTTAAAAAAAGGGTCAGAAGTGTCCTGACCTATAGAAAGGACTTGGAGTTTGGAGGGATAATGGACATAAATCAAGGGAGGGTGAGAAGATAAAAGTTGCCTTATTAGGCAGATAGTCTTTCTGATGATAAAAGAGGCCTAGAAATCACTCTGACATAGATGCCTTTACTAATGAAATTTGCATTATAATTGTGAATTCATCTTTTTCAAATCGTTATTTTATACTTTTAGGCAATGGGAGGAGCTCAAGAGTTTCTGGGACATGTGTTGGCTGGTTCTAAATTTCTTGTAGTTCAAAGTCATCGATGTGTCAGAAGGGCATATTTTACTGTGATGCATTCTGGTTTCCTACAATCTTAGTTTGGGGTGATGTGTCCTGAGTCCCAACAATGTAAAAGGAACCAGTATTCACCCCCCAAAGACTTAAAACATTCTAGGAGGGTCACCGTTATGAATACTGCAAAAACATTTCACAATCTAACCAGTATTTTTTTTAAACGCTGCATTTTCAGGCACTTTAATTCTCCTTTGACAGATGGCTAAAACTTGGCTATGGAAACTGCATATTCTAGGAGAAAATTACACAGCGCGCCACAAAAAAAGATGATTGGTTGCTGAGGCTCTGAAGTTACATGCCCTCCTCAGACCAAGGCAAGAACTAGAAAATCGCTGAATATTCAGGTTTTAAAATACTTTTTTTTTTTTTTTTTTTTTTGCATCGTAAAGAAAAAAGATTAACCTATCAGGAAGAAGCGACCACTTTCGAGTACCAATCCAGAGCGTGAATACATCTAAAACCTAGGGATACTCACACACCAAAGAGAATGCTACCCTTCAGGCTCTGCCAATGAGCCGCGAGCCGGCGGGCGGGGCGATGGGCGGACCAATTGCCGTAGAAAACAAACAAAATGCAGTACTACAATTTTAACCACAGTCCTAGCTTCTTACAGCTCAGAAGCAAGCTCCTGGGCAAGGCGGTTATTAATTTCTTTCTATCCTGCTACTCAAAGGACAGAGCGGGAGTACCTTCTCAGCAGAACAAAGGCCTTCTGGTCCTTAGCTCTCAAGGACTAGCAGAAAGCGCTCCGTAACTTTGGGCTCTCTACCTTCACAAGACCCGGGAGGCAGATGGGGGGAGGCGGTGACAATGCGCAAGCGTGCATGCCTGGGGGAGGCGAGGCTGCGGAGGCCCACGGAACACTGGGAGCTGTATTTCTCTTGCTAGTGAAACGTGTATTGCTCCTCCGCCTCTGGGACTACATTTCCCGGAATCCTCTACGACCGCGGGGTGGGCGGACTGGTTCGTTAATGAGTTCGAGGAAGCCGCGGCGCGGCCCACCAGGTTCCAAAACAAGGAAATGAAGGGGGGAGGCGGGACTGGAGGTGCCTGCGGGAGTCTCCGCCGCCACCGCCGCCGCGGAGGAGGAGGAGGTGGACGAGGTGGCTGCCGGGGCCGGTGAGGAGTCCCCTGCTGAAGGCGGACGGCGGAGCAGCGGGCGGCGCGCACGCCCGAGAGGCGGCTGCTGGAGAAGTGGAGCGGCAGTCGCGGGGGGAGGAGGAGGAGGAGGGACTGAGCGGCGGCGGCCCCCGCGTCCCGGTGCCTCTATGGGGGAAGCAGACAATGGATTATGATTTCAAGGCGAAGCTGGCGGCGGAGCGGGAGCGGGTAGAAGATTTGTTTGAGTACGAAGGGTGCAAAGTGGGACGCGGCACCTACGGGCATGTCTACAAGGCGAGGCGGAAAGATGGGTAAGAGCTCGGGCGGGGGGAGTGGGCTCGCGCGGGTCCTCGCCTGCAGCGGCGGGGCGGAGTGGGTGGGTCGGAGCCCGCGGGCCGGGGTGGAGGGCCAGGCGCGGTGGTCTCGGCCAGGTCCTGGGGCGGACTCTGAGGAACGCCCGTTCGCCCACCGTGCGGCCCGTCGCGCCCCCGAACTCCCGCCGCGCAGCCCTGTCGCGGCCGGCGTTCTGCTCCCCGCGGCGTCCAGCGTCCGCAGAGCCGGCGGCGACCCCCGTGGAGACCGTGGCTGGAGGAGGAGTTGTAGGGTCATCTCCACTGGAGGTGCAGTGGACTGGCAGGGCTCGGCTGGTGAGTTCCCGCTCCAGCCCTGGGGAGGTGACGGTCGTCTAGGAACTTCCAATCGGCGCCGCGCTTTCCGGGGCGGCGGTTTGAAACCTCGCCCGCGAGTCGGTGGGGCGCTCAGGCGCTGGGGTTCTGGTGGACCTTGGGCTGCGACTCTCGGGACTGGGACCCCGGGGGCGTCGCCGCTGCAGGGGCAAGGTCTCGGCATTTGGGGCCAACGTCGGTCCCGCGGCTCAGTCTTCGCTGTCTCTGGGAACCCTTGGCCGCTTCCCAACCTATCCCACCTGCCTCAGCTCTGAGGTTTATGTTCTCAATTTTGCACCTTCTCCTTAAAGGAAGGATCTTCTCTGTTGGCTGCTGTGTTTTGCAAGCGTTAACTTTCGAGTTCTCTGGGATAAATTCTCTGGTACCCGCTTCCTCCTCTCGAGCCCTTTGGGTATTTTGAATTTTTTGCCCGCCACTTACCAGCCTCTACCAAATTGGCTGTGCAATGGGGTTTATCAAGGACACAGATTATCATTTACGGATTACAGAGTGACACAGAACTGGCTTAGAACCTTTGTTTCAGGGGAGTTGAGCGAGGACGGTAGGACCCCTTGGGAAGTCGTTTTAGAAGACGCACTGGATTATGTTTTGAGAACCCCTGCCCTTCCATCCTGGAGGGCCGACAAGCAGGACAGGTGGAACCAGTTTCCTGTCTAAGAAGGGTTGATTGAGACCAATCCTAGTCTCTGTCTCACCGTGACCGGAATTTCCCTCCCCCAGGGTTCGGGAGTTCAAAATCTCCAGTCCTTCTTGGTCTATCTATAGAGAAGGAATTCTTTTTTATTTTATCTATTTTTTTAAATTTTTGCAATTGGAACTCAACCCTTTCAGAATAAATGGGTTGTCAACCACAATGACATTGCCGCTTATCTTTTGATATGATTTGCTAGTTCTTTTCTGGATTCTTGTCCAGAAAAAAAAATGGTTTAAGAACTAGACCAAAGTAGGTCGTTGATGCACTTAGCAGTTTCATACAAGCAACGAAACACAACCGTATAAAGTGTAGACATACATAAATATCTTTACAAAATCCAAGTTTTGGGGCCAGGGAGATAGCTCTGTAGAATAAGCACTTGCCTGGCAAGCACAAAGGCCTGAATCCAATCCCTGGTTCTGCAAACAAACAAGCAAACAATCTAAGTTTAAAAGATTATTACTGTAAATTATGTTTTCTCCTGTAACAACTGTCCAGGCCAGTGATACTAAGTTGTTTCTAGTCATTTTTGTAGTTACTGAGGAGGTGTCTTGTAAATTGACTTGTACTTTGTGTTGGGGTATTACCTCAGCTTGTTATACTGCCGCGCCTGTGGAATTCTCTAACAGATTTTTAGGAAAGCTCAGTTAAGATTTACTGTTTGGATATTGTTTTTACAAAATAATTATGGGGTGCTCCTCATATTCTTTATACAAACTTTGTGATGTCTTTTACCTAGAATTTTTGAAAATTTTTTTTTTTTGGCTAAAGTAACCTTTTGGCACTTCTTGAGAAAAGTTAAAAATTCTACTTTTAAATTGCAATAGTATAGTCTGAACAAAACAAAAAAAGAATCTGATTGATTGATTTATTGAGACAGGCTCTCCTTGTGTAGTCCAAGTTGGCTTTGAACTCATTCTGTGGAAAGGCTATTCTCAAACTCAGGGTGATCCTTCTGCCTCATCCTCCTGAGTGCTGGGATTACAAGCATGTGCCCCCACACCTGGGGTGTGTACTATTTTTTTCTTTTTCTTTTTCTTTTTTTGTCTTTTTGGGACAGGATTTCACTATCCAGTTCACTTTGTAGTAATCTAGGCTGGCCCGAAACCTGAGGCAATCCTCCTGCCTCAGCTACCCAGTGTCGGAATTATAGGCATGTACCACTACACTTGATCTCTTTATTATTTTAAAATATTCTCCCTTTATTAAACTCATTGCTTTGAGTACACTTCCTTCTTGAGTGAAATTTGTTTATTAGAGTCAACAAAAGTTAAGATTAGAGTGTGTATCTTCAAAATATAGAATAATTTTTCAAAAGAAACAAACTTGGAATCTAAAAGTGTTTAAACCACTGTATGGGGTGTAAGAAAAGCTCAAGGATCTGGCTGAGATTTGTGACCTTATAATAAACAATCTCTTGTTGGGTGGCAGAGGGATTATCTTTGTGATGTTCAGGGCTAGAGACTTGAAAGACCAAATATATATATATATATATATATCTATGTATGTATATATATTTATTTATATTTATATATTCTTTTTTGTGTATTTTGTACAGGGTCTCACTATGCAGCTTGAACTGGTAGGCCTCCCCAGCACTGAGATTACAGGCGTGTTCCACCATGCCTGACTCTGTCTCTGGCTCAGCGCTCCTGGATGTGGAACCAACACAGCATGTGAGACTGGGGATTGAATGTTGGTCCCTGCGCTTGCCAGAGCAGGTGCTTAGTCTGCTGAGATATCTTGCTGGCCCAAAAATATTTTTAGTGGTGATTCTAAACTGTGATACATATATACAGTACATAGTAAAGGATTTTACCTTCTAATCATTGTAAATTAGTTTACCTCTCTGCAGGTTTTATTTTGGTTAACGCAGAAAAATGTATAACACTTAGGGAACAAGAGAGAAATCATGAGTTGGTTATTGAGAAGTTTCTAGTGAATGAAATGTATCTAATCAAACTGTTTCCATTTTAAGAAGAAACATTAGAAAAAAATAACAAAATATCAGTTAAAAAGCCCCTGCTTACTTAGTAATTAAGTGTTACAGTTTACAAAATCTTAGAATGTTCTTTCTCCTTATAGTATGGAGAAAGTTGGAACTTTGTTATAGTATGTTTCATAACTTTATAATAGGCTTAAAATGTAAGGAACTATTGGATTTTCACTTTCTTATTTTTCATTCAACATATACAAAATTTTACATACTTATGGAATAACATGAGGATAAACATACCTTTTCAAACATTTATTTTTGCTGAAAATATTAAAACTTTTCTTATAGCTTAATAGAAATATACATTATAATTATTATTTATGTTACTCTATTATTTGTTAAAACACCAGAACTGGCTTGGGGAGATGACTCAGTAGAATAAGTGCTTCCCTGGTAAGTGCAAGGGTCTGAGTTCAAGCCCCAGTTCCGCGCAAAATAAAAAAAGGGCCAGTGAGATAGTTCAGTAGACTAAGTACCCGCTTAGGCAAGCGGAGGGACTAGGGCTTGATCCTCAGCCCCTCAGTGTTCTGAGTCACCTGAGACTGGGTGTGGTGGAGCACGCCTGTAACCCCAGCAGTGGGGAGGCTGAAAACAGGCAGATCACTACGAGACTGAGCTGCATAGTGAGACCCTATACCAAATACATTAAAAAAAAAACACCAGAACTTACTGCCCTGCAAAGTATTTCTGTAAGTTTAATGAAAATGTCACTTGTTTATGTCTTTATTTTGGAGGAACCCTGAGTGCTTTTTTTTTTTTTTTTTTCCTTTTTTTTACCCCCAAAGGAGCGCTGAATAGTTGTTTATGTACTTATTGGTGCTGGAGATTGAGTGAACCCAGAGCCTTAGCCCCAGAAGTTATTTTTGAAGAGAAACAAGAATATATCAGAAGTTTTAAATATGACCAATAATTCATTATAAAGTTTTTCCTCATTAATTCATTAATAGAAAGTCACTTTTTTTTTTGGTCTTTTTGAGATAGGGTCTTGCTATGCAGCTCAGACTGGCCTAGATCTCACTTTGTAGCCCAGGCTGTCTTGAACTTGAACTTGCAGTGATCCTCCTTCCTTAGCCTCCCAAGTACTGGGATTTTTTTTGTGGGGGTATATTTAGTACAGGGTCTACAGGGTCTCATTATGTAGATTGGACTCGCAGTGATTCTCCTGTTTTCAGCCTCCCAACTGCTGGGATTACAGGTGCATACCAGCATGCCTAGTCTCAGTTGCCCTCTCAGTGTGCCCCAGGGGTGGGGCTGGCACTGCATGCCGGGCATCAAACCCTAGCTGCTGTGCTGTGCTTAAGCAGGTGCTTTTTTTTTTTTTTTCTTTTCTGGAGTACTGGGCTTACTGGTGTATGCTGCCACACTTGGTTATGCATATCGCATACTTTATGGTTATAAATCTCAAGGCCATATTTTTCTTGTTGGAAGCATTTTTATTTACTTTTGTTGTTGAAGTACTGGTGGTTGAACCAGGATCTCAAACATGCTGTGCATACGTTCTACCACTGAGCTATGTCTCCAGCCCCTTTTAAACTTTTATTTTGAGGCAAGGTCTCACTACATTGCCCAAGCTGACCTCTGATTTGAGACTCTTCTGCAGTTGTTTCCTGAGAAACTGGTATTACAGATAGGTGCCATCACTCCTGATGACATTTTTTGACTGTTAGAAAGTTCTCTTTATGAGGTTCAGACAAAATGATTCCACAGTATAAAACATTATGTCTGAAAGTGTTGTACTTAACAATACTACTGTTCATCTTTGCAGACATTTGGTTTCTTAAATCACTCCAGCAAAATAATCTGTTTTGGACTTAAGTTTTTGAAAGAGACAGTAATTGGAAAGTGAAATGACTGTCAGATATCTTACAGTTTCAGTTTTGCCTTAGGGTTTCAGATGAGTAGTTGGTGACTGTGTTTTAACCTATGTTAAGAAATCTTTCACAAATAAAGGTACATATATGCAGATACATATGGATAAATAATAGATAAAATAGTATGTGCCTATTAATTGATTTTTCACAATTAGTTTGTAATTAAAATAATGTGTGTTTTCAATGGGAAGAATAGATCTTTCAGTATGATCATAGCATATTAAAGCTTTCAGAAGTTTTAGATCTGTTTCCACTTCCTCCTTCATTTTTGGGTGTGGGGAAGGGCAGAGTCTCACTATGTACTTCAGGCTAACATTGAACTCCCTGTAGCTCAGGCTGGCATTAAACTCTTGGTGATTCTCTTGCTTCAGCCTTCTATGTGCTAGGATTACAGGTGTGTGCTACCATGTCCAGCTTCAACTCTTCTTATATATAAGAAAGAGATTTTAGAGGTTATAGTATAATGACCATAGTCTCAGAAAGATGAAACCTGTAATCCAGATCTAACTCTTCAGTTTTTGTGTTTTCTAATATGTTTTCCTTGATAATGTCATGGGAAGAAACAAAACAAAAAGGCCATGTTGCCACTAGTCTTGGTACTCTTACTGTGCAAACTTTTCTCCATGCAAAAATACATCTATATTAAAAATATGGAAAAGGGAAAGTATAAAAGGAGGCCCATTTGCCCCCTTCACTGGGCATTGAATCCAGGGCCTTTGCACAAAATTATATCATTAGCTCTTTGAAAAAAGTTTGTTTTTAAAATTTTGAGACAGGGTTTCTATACTAAGTTGATAAGTTGCCCAGGCTGGGGCTGAAACTGTGATACTCCTGCCTCAATCTTCCAAGGTGTAGGCCATTACAGATGAGGTCCTCCATGTTTAAAAGGGACATTTTAAAAAAGGAGAGCAAGAGATGGGCGTGGTGGCACGCTCCTGTAATAATCCCAGCTCTTGGGAGGCTGTAAACAGGTGAGATCACTATGAGTCTGATCTTGTACTGAGACCCTGAACATCCTGTAGACCCTTCCCTAAAATAAAAAAAAAAAAAAAAAAAAAAAAAAAAAAGAGCAAGAGGCTGGAGATGTAGTGGAATGGTGGAGTGCTTCCCTAGCACACATGGAAGGCGCTGGCGTCAATCAACAGTGTAAATAAATAAATAGTACAGGATTGCAGATTCTGCTACTTATAGCTGCTTCCTTTCATGCTCACTGCCACTGCTCTTAACTGTTATCTGCATTTTATACTATAGTACTTGAATTAGCTCTCTCTTTAGTCTTTCTCCACTATATGGGGAGAGATAAGTGGTTAGATCCAAGTTACTGTTGGTGTCATTTTCCTACAAAATACAATCATATTTCTTTTTGAAAAGCTACATTTCTTGTGATTTATAAGATCAGATCCAGTTCCTAAGTTTGGTATCTGAAGGCGACATTAGCATTGACATCTTAAAGCATACAGCTTTTGCACTTTCTGTTTCTCTTCCAGCGAGTCCGAGCCGTAACATTGAAATGGTCATAGTTTGTAGACCTTAACCAATCCTGTCATGTCTTACTTTCTTTGTTCTGTCTTCCAACTAGAAGAATGTTGCTGTATCATTTTTCTTCATCTCCTAACCTTCACAAACAAGGTGAACTTGGTTGTACTTTAGTACTCAAAATAGTTTTTTTCCAAATCCACCCCTTGTTCACAAAGAGTACTCTTTTGCTGTGCTTCTATCCCTTTTTTGTCCTTTTGTTATATCACTGTAAGTGATACTAAATTTTTTTCACCTACTAGCTGCAAAGGGTCATCATCATCATTCTGGCTCCTGTGCCTTCTACAGGGTTGGGCATGTAATAAAAAATGAAAAGTTCCGTTGTATTTCAAAAATGCCTTAAATTGAAAAGCATGTCTTGCTGATTGTAAAAACAGACCAAAATCCTTTTTAAAAATAGGTTTAAGAAATAGAAAAAAAATATCTCTTTTTATACAATAGAATACTACTCAGCCATGAATAAGGATCATCTTGAGGCTTTATAGATAAATGGATGCAACTCAAGACCATACTCACAGGTGAAATAAATCAGAGGCACATGTGTGAACATTGTACTGTTTCCATAGTGTGAGAAACTGAGTAAGATCCAAAATGTGCACTACATAATTATGATAGGGGAAGAAACTTCAAAGTGAAAGAAACTGGGATGAGGGAAAGGACAAAACAAAGGGAAAAGGAAAAAACATACACCAGATAAAGTAGCTATATTATTAATCCCTCTTAGTTCGTTGAACATAAGGGTTTGTGCCAGTGTTGTTTGATTTTTCATGCCTATATCTTGTACTCAAAGCACCTACTTTGAAGATAACAATGTACTAACCATTGTTGTTCTTCTGTTTTCTTGTTTTGAAATTTTGTTTCGTTGTTTTTTCGCTTTAAAATTGAAAAAACCCTAAAAAAATAGGTTCATTTACTTTTTATAAAAAGCAATGTGTTGGCCAGGAGTGATGCACTCTGTCTGTCAGTTTGTGGTAAGGCAGGTTGCCAAATCTGAACCCAGACTCGGCAATTTAGCAACTTAGTGAGACTTTACCTCAAAATAAAAACAAATTACAAAGGGTTCGTTCTCCAGTACCATCACCACCACCACCTCCGCCACTGCCACCACAACAGTAACAAGAAAAGGCAAACAGTATTTTAAGTTGAGTGTGTTGAGTTAGGTATACAGTCCCAGCGTTTGGTAGGGTTAGGCAGGGGAATGTGAGTTCCAAGTTACATATTGAGACTCTTTGTCAACAAAAAAAAGAGAAGAAAAAAGCCTTTTTGATAATTACTTTTGGAAAGGCTGAAATACAGTGATGTTACATGAGCTAGGTAGTTACTAGTATGTGTAAATACAAGTATTTGTGTAACAGTCTAGTGTATTTTTTCTAGGAAATTGTGGGCTGCTTTGCAAAAGTTTCTTTTAATAGACATTAATAGGTAAGGAAAATAGGTAAATTATTTTGAAATGTTAAGCTTTTTTCCCTCACTTATGTTAGCATTTTTCAATTGCCAGACTGTAGTAATCAGTATTTGTTTTTTTTTTTTTTTTTTTTTTTTAAATTTTTGTTTTTGTTTTTTGAGACAAGGTATCTTTGGCTGGTCTTGAGCTCACTGTGCAATCCAGGCTGGCCTTGAACTTGCAGTGATCCTCCTGCCTTAGCCTCCTGAGTGCTGGGACTATAGACAAGTGCCACCAGGCCTGGCTCGTCTAGCCTTTTTTTTTTTTTTTTTTTTTTTTTGTAACTGGACTCGAACTCAGGACCTTCTGCTTGCCAGGCAGGTACTTATGCCACTGAGCTATAGCCCATTCCCATACCCCCCATTTTTTTTTTTTTTTTTTTAATGTATTTGGTACAGGGTCTCACTATGCAGCTCTGACTTGTAGAGATTCTCTTGTTTTCAGTCTCTCCAGAGCTGGGGTCACAGGTATGCACCATCATGCCCAGTCTTGGTGGCCAGCTCAGTGTATTTGGGGGCGGGGCTGGAGTGACTTCTGTGGCCAGGGATTGAACCCTGGTCCCTATGCTTGCCTAAGCAGGTGCGTAGTCCATTGAGCTATCTCATCAGCCCCCACCCCTTTTTTATTTCTATTTTGAGACAGTGTCTCACAGAGTTGCCCAGGCTAGGCTCATACTTGTAATTCTCCGGCATCAGCCTTCCAGGGTGCTGGGATTACAGGTGTATAACATCAAGCCCTGCTAAAAATTAAGTATAGTATCTTAGTACTTAGTAAATGGACATTGGTTTATATTTTGTTATTTTTGTAATACAGGCTTTCCAGAACTTTATTTTTTGAGGCCTAAGGGAAATATTTTTTAAACAAAGTTCGTAGTTAGAAGTGGCAGTCTGCCAAATGACTGTAAAAAAGAAGCTTTTAAATATTGTAGGCTTCATGGGTCATTCCATACTCAAAACTGAATCTGAAACACTTTGATAAAGCAAACTAATACTTGAAAAACTATGAGTTTGTGGTATGCCTGCCTGCCTGTCTTTTCTTTCTTTTTCAAGACAGGGTTTCACTATACCATTCAGGCTGGCCTTGAACTCATGTCAGTCCTCCTGTCTCAACCTCCCAAGTGCTGGGATTACCATGCATTTGCTGCCCCCATGCCTAGCAGCAATTTTTTTTTTTTTTTTTTTTTTTTTGCGGAACCAGGGATTGAACTCAGGACCTTGCGCTTGGCAGGGAAGCACTTATTCCACTGAGCCATCTCCCCTGCCCCTCTAGAGGCATTTTTAACCTTAAATGAAGATCATTACATATCTTATGTATAAAAATGCTTTGTTCCTGTTAATAGTTTCAGTTTATTTTCTTGGCTTACATAATTTAATTGTTTTCCTTGGTAGCCTTCAGATTCTTTCCAGCTTTAAAATGAAAAGAATCCATTTCTTTCCATTCCATTCTTTCAGATTGAATACTGCAATGAATATCTTACTAAGTGCAGTGTTTCATGCATATTAATGTAGTGTAATTTTAAATTTTCAGAAACTTTACTCTTGGAAGTAATGCTTAAAGTTATTTTTTGATATTATACGCAAGATATAAATCTTAAAGACTGGAGATGAATAAAGAAAGCCGTGTTAAGACTTCATTTTACTTTTGTCTTTTTGAGACAGCGTCTTGCTAGGCTGTTTAGGCTGGCCTTGAACTCACTTTGTAACCCAGGCTGGTCTCAGATTTGCAATAATCTTCCTGCTTCAGCCTCCCCAGTGCTGGGTTTACAGGCGTGTACCACCATACCTGGTTTAGTGTGAAGACTTTAAAGATAATTTGTACATAAAAATGAGTTATGAATTTCTTTTGTTTGTTAAAGGAAATGCAAGTTACTTTCCCTGCTACTGTTGAAGTAGTACATACAATGAATGTCAATAGTGGGCTAGTTTTTTTCACTTTTGTGTAATATAGTTTTGAACTGAGATATGTTAATGTGTGATAGTAATTTGTGTGTGTGTGTGTGTGTGTGTGTATTTTGTTCAGGGTCTCACTACGCAGCTCGGACTCATAGTGATCCTCCTGTTTTCAGCCTCCCTAGTGCTGGAATTACAGGTCTTTGCCACCATGCTTGGACGGGGTGGCCAGCTCAGCGTGCTGGGGGACAGGGCCAGCGTGGCCAGTGCGGCATGAGGTACCAATCCCGGCCCCTGTGCTTGCCTAAGCAGGCCCTTAGTCTGTTGAGCTATCTCACTGGCCCAGTAAATTGTTTTTGAAAAATGCTTATGTGGTACAGTGAGGTTTATACATATATTGATATATGTAAGATTTCTAAGACAGTATAATATAATTTGGAATGTTTTTGGTTAGCTGTTAGAGTACTTACGGATTTAAAAAAATTTTTTTTAGAGTAGGATTATTTATTGGAAAGATGAAATGGGAAACAGGAATAGCTCCTGAGAGACAGGACGAGTCCTGAATGGGTTGCCCTGGATTTAAAACTAACGTTAATGTGCTTTAAAATATTAACTTTGTTATCTTATATATGTTACTATATAACATTAGTACTAGTTTTGAAATCCAAAACAAGGAAAAGAAAAAAATTTAGAACATTTTAATATTCTAAATAACTACCATGACCATTTCTTAAAAGTGGTGTTTCAGCTCTAGAATCATAAAGTGGTAGCTGACAAAGCTATTTTAAGATTTTTGTCCATTTATAAATAGCAGATAGTCTAACACTTCTTAGAATAGCTTGTGAGCTTGTGCAGGCTAAGAGTCTCAAGAGAGATGCAGGATGTAATTCAGGGTCTAAGCATGCAGCAGGTTTGTTTTTTAATTGAGGTTTTGAGGGTTTATTAACAAGTAATTTAATGGATCAAAGGGAAATAACACTTAAAGCCCTCAAGTATAATTGGTGTCCATATAAAGCATGTTTAATGTCAAATGTAAAAATAAATTTTTTGTGTATGGTACTGGGGACCAAGCAAATATATAGTAAGTCTTGCTAAAGGAAAAACACATTACTTACAGAAGAATCTCTATACTTATTTCTCTAGTGGTGTGCTAATTTGCACTACCACAGTAGTGTGAAAGGGTTCCTTTTCCCCCTTTAGTCTCACCAGCATTTGTTATTTTTGATTTCTTGATAGTCATTCTTTTAATGTAAGAGTGAATCTCAGTGTTTTAATTTGTATTTCCCTAGTGGCCAAAGTTGTTGAATATTGCTTAATTTTTGATATGGTATTAATATTTTATTTTGGAAGGGTCTAATTCTTTTGAGTTTTTAAAATATATTTTAAGTCAGATGTACTGGCATGTCCCTGTAATCTCAGAACTCAGGAGGCGGAGGCAGGAGGATTACTGTGACTTTGAGGCCAGCCTGGGCTACATAGTAAGTTCAAGGCCAACCTGCACTACAGAGAGAGACTCTGTTTCAAAACACACACACATGTATTTTTTTTCTCTCTATATAACTTTTTTTTCTTATAGTAGTTCTTTGTCCAGGGTGTACTTGGCAAAAAAATTTTCCCAATCTGTGGTGTCTCTTTACTCTGTTGGTTGTTTCCTTTATTCTATACAGACTTTTTAAATTTGATGTAATCCTATTTGTTGCCTTTTGATATTGTTTCTTATGCAATGGGGTTTTGCTCTGAAAGTCCTAATCAACAATTTTCCCCATTACATCTTCCAGCAGATTGTTTCTGTTTTAATAGTTAGATCTTTGACCCACTTTGATTTTATTTTAGTACATGGTGAGAGATTTGGCTCTAGATTCAATCTACTGCCTTTGTATTGCCAGTTTTTCTTGCACCATTTGTTAAAAAGGCTATCTTTCCAACAGTGTGTATTTTTGGCCCCTTTGTTAGTGATCAGATGGCTGAATGTGCCTGGTGTCCAACTTTTAAAAGAATGTATAGTAAAAGGAGTACGTTCTGAAATAATGATACTGTAAATAGACCAGTAACAATTGTTATCAAGTATTATGTATTATACATAATTGTATGTGCTTTACTTTTATATGACTGTCAGCGAAGTGTGTGTATATATGTGTCATCTGTGCATCTGTATTTTTTTCATTTCTCCAGTTATCCATTAATTTTTAAATATAGACATTTATTTATTTAGTGCAGGGTCTTGCCAGGCAGCTCATACTCATAGTGATCCTCCTATTTTAGCCTCCCCAGAGCTGGGGTTACAGATGTGGGCCACCATGCCTGGTTTCAGTGGCCAGCTTAGCACAGGCTGGCATGACATGTGGTACTGGGGATCAAGCCTGGGTCCTTGCACTTGCCAGGCAGGTGCTTAGACCACTGAGCTATCTCCTGAGCCCCACATTAATTTATTTTTTATTATTTGTGATTTGATTTTTTTTTTTTTATGAGCCAAATATTGTGCCAGAGATTATGAGGGTATAAGAACAAATCAGATGTATGGGGCATGTTGGCACATGCCTGTAATCCCAGCACTCGGGAAGCTGAGGCAGGAGGATAGCCATAGAGTTCAGGCCACCGTGGGCTACATAATGAGTTCAAGGCCAGCCTAAATTACATAGTGTATCAGTCAGTGTTTACTAGAGAAAAATATACCAAAAGTTACACAAATATACAAGAATCTACAAGATTGGTTTACAGTGGTCATTCACAGTTGTGTGGAAGAGCACAGAGGGTGTCTGCATGCTGGAGACCGAAGGATCCAGGCGGAGGTCTGGTGCTCCCTGCAGTATCCTGAGTGAGTTCTTACCAGGGTGCCGATGGGTCTGTGATGAAAGCCTAAGCGTCCGTGCTGGGAGGCTGAAGGATCTGCCCAGAAGCTGGAGAGTCTGTGTGGAAGCCAGGAGATGATGCCCAAGGTGAAGGTGAAGCCTGGAGCGCTGAAGAAACAGAAGCCAGTCCTTCCCATTCATTTCCCCTTTACATCATCCAGGGGACAAGTTGCCCTAGGGTGTGGATTGTGGAGCCAGTTTAGTGAGCTTCTTTTATGTTGACACAATTAACCATCACACATAGTAACACCCTGTTTCAAACAAAAAAGCAAAGACAAAATGAGTTGCAAAGACAGAGACTTCAAGTACAACCAGTTGGTAGCAGTTATTATTTATGGAAAGAAAATCTGGATTGAGAAGGTGCCTTTTTTGTTGCTGGGGATTGAACCTAGGGAAGTTGAACTGAGCTGCATTCCCAGCTCTTTTAAGTTTTTGTTTTGAACTGGATCCTCTTGCCTTAGCCTCCCAGAGTGCTGGGATTACAGACCTGTGCCATCAGCCTGTGCTTTAGGAGGAAGACAAAAATGCCAGCAGGCTGGTGGCACACATCTGTAATCCATTATTGTCGGATACTGAGGCAGGAGGATGCCAAATTGAAGGCCAGACTGGGCAGTTTAGCAAGACTGTCTCAAAATTTAAACAAACCCAGGGCCAGTGAGATAGCTCAGTGGACTAAGCGCCTGCTTAGGCAAGCACAGAGACCAGGGTTTGATCCCTGATACCACAGGCCTTGCTGGCTCTGCCCCTGGGCCCACTGAGTGGGCCACAAGACCGGGCATGCTGGGGCACGCCTATAACCCCAGTGTGAGGAAGCTGAAAACAGGAGGATCATTATGCATCAAAGCTGCATAGTGAGACCCTGTACCAAATACAAACAAAACAAAACAAACCCAGTCCAACCCAACCACCACAACAGAACAGCTGGGAGTGAGACTTAAGTGATGGAGTGCTTGTCTGACAGGCTTGAGGCCCTCAGTTTGATCCTTACTACTGTCAAAGTGAATTATATATTCATTATAATTATTTAGAAAAAAAATATATAAGATTATATGTACTATGTATGTATTTCCTACTTTAAACAAATGATAAAACATTTAAAAAGTAAAATATGTATTGTTGACAGTGTTGCTTGCCTGAAATCCTTAGCTACATGGGATGCTGATGCAGGAATATTGCAAAATTCAGCTCATCCTGAGCAACTTGGTAAAGGAAGGCCTTGTCTCAAAATTTTAAAAAAAGGGCTGAAGATCTAGCTCAGTGGTAAAGCACCAGGGTTCAACCTCCAGTTCAAATATCCCCACACATACAACCTTTATTATTGAAAATAAAAAGCAAGTTTTCTTTTTAAGCAGGCATCCTGGTGGCCCCAACTACTGAGGATGCTGAGGTAGAAGAATCATTGGGGGGGGGGTAGAGTCAAACAAATTTAAAGACTTTTAAGCATACAAATTATAATTTTCTTATTTTAAAAACCAATGTGTTATCCCCGGTTCCGCAAAAAAAAAAAAAAAAAACCACAATAAAACAAACAAAAAACCAATGTATTATAAAAGTCCTCTATTTTCATTAAGAAAATCAGTAATTATAATAGCATATATAAATCACTTAATGGAGATAATCACTGATAGCATCTTGTTGTAGTTTTCATAGTATTTTAAAGGTATTGTGTGTTACATTGTTTTTAATCTTAAGTTTCATGTAACATAAATTCACCACTTTTAAGTATGTAATTGTTATTCATGGTGGTTCTTGCTTGTAGTTCCATCTTCTGGGGAGGCTGAGGGAGAAGGATTGCAGAAACTCAGTATTTCACAGCCAGTGTGGACAGCACAGCAAAGTTATATGTGAGAAAAACAAAAACAAAAAAAATTACTGGCTACATTTTTATTTTGTTTTGTTTTTGAGATAAGGTTTTACCATGTATTGCAGGTTGTTCCTAACCTCACTGGGTAGCCTAGGCTGGCCTCAGATTCATAGCAATTCTCTTACCTCAACTTCCTAAATGTGGGATAATAGTTATGTGCCACAGTGCCCAGCTTGGACAAATATTTTGAAAAAAGAAAACTGTTTAATTTAGTAGGTTGCAATGCATTCACACAGTTGTGTAACTACTGCTACTACTTAGTTTAAGAACATTTTATTACCCTAAAAGAAACCTCATACTTGTGGGATTTCTTTTTAGTCTCACCTCCGTCCAGATTCTGGTGAACAATACATCCTTTCCATTTCTGTGTTTGCCTCATCTGGGTACAGTTTGTTATATTAAGAGAATCATACATTATGTGGTCTTCTGTGACTGTTTATTTAACTAGCTTAATGTTCTCAAGGTTCATCTATGTTATAGTGTATATTAGTATTTCATTACTTTTTTGGCCAAATAATGTTCCACTGTCTGAATGTACCATGTTCTGTTTATCCATTTACCCATTAATGAACTTGTGTGTTCTTTCACATTTTGGCTGTTGTAAGGCTGCAGTAAACATGGGATGGGTGTACATGTTTTTGTATGTATGGGTTTGAATGTATGAATGGGCTTTGAATATATACCTAGGAATTGTACTTGCTGAATTATATGCTAATTCCATATTTAACTATTTGAAGAACAGACAGAATGTTTCCGTAAGTAGCTGCTGCATTTCACACTCCTACCTACAGGGTATAGCCACTATGGATATATTAGATTTTTGACAGAAACTCAATATTAGATTGTGCTTTCTTTTAAGTGCTGTCATATTTTTGGAAATCTAGATTTTAGAGGCTACTGCCATGAGATCTGAAATACTTTGCAAAAATAATTAATGTGGAACAGGAAATGACAGGGGTAGTATTTAATTTGACCACAAGGTTTTAGAAGTTATGCAGTGTTCAGTGGTGCACACGCTCTGTTAGGTAGTTAGGTTTACTTAAAAAATGCTGTTTTTCTTACTTGGGCTTAGTGGTGGGTACCCATAATCCCAGCACTCTGGGAGGCTGAGATAAGAGAACCCAGTAGTATTGAGCCCAAGCTGAGCAGTTCAGTCACTTACTGAGACTGTCTCAAAAAGAAAAGTGTGGGCAGGTGTGAGGCTGGGGCTGTAACTCAGGGAGAAGGGCCTGAGTTCAACACACCTGTTTTTTACTTTAATTTGTATGTATTTATTTTTACGTGATTATGTGTTGCTTGAACATAAATTTTTTACTAAGTTTCTTCACCTAATCACTTAATGAAGTTTAGGTGTTTTTTTTGACCTAGGGCGATGTGAACAAATTACTACAGATTACTACTGTGAGTTTGGGACCCCTTAACTTTAGATATAATCAGTGTTTATTCATAGTATGACATTTGCCTGTTGTGAATAAGCTTCAGTCAACATGACTGGACATGTTTTTGTTTGAATATATTTTCATGGTTTGGAATATATCCCTAGGAATATAAAAAAACTTAATATTCAGTGGTTGTCTACATTCTGTTATGGATATATATGTTTAAGATTTTTCTTCTAGTATTTTGATTATATTTAACAATAATGAGTGTTCTCTAAATCTTGGTCAGTATGTCTGATTCTTTTCTTAAAAGTGTGTGAGTGTGTGTAT
Organism: Octodon degus; assembly: GCF_000260255.1. Taxonomy (NCBI): domain Eukaryota; kingdom Metazoa; phylum Chordata; class Mammalia; order Rodentia; family Octodontidae; genus Octodon; species Octodon degus. The sequence goes on along the minus strand of NW_004524666.1, from coordinate 9,974,798 downwards.
ATGTGTGTGTGTTACTAGAATTGAGCCCAGGATCTTTGTTCTAAGGTACATCTCCATGCCTTTTAAAAAATATTTTGATATGGCTTCACTTCACTTTAGATGGCTTGAGTCATTAAATTGCTTAGTCTGAACTTGAATTTATGATTCTTCAGCCACTTAGAGTGCTAGGATTACAGATACTGTGTGTAACCACAGATATATGGAATTATAATGGAATCTTATAAGTTGATTCACATGTCAGGAGGTAGTATCTGTTTTTATTTACTTGTGGTGTTGGGCTTTTCTTCTTTTTTCTTTTTTTGTCATTTTGAGATGGGGACTCCCTGTGCAGTTTAGGCTGACCTTGAGCTCACTCTGTGGCCGAAGCTGGTCTGGAACTTGCAGTGATCCTCCTGCCTCAGCTTCCAGAGTGCTGGGATTATAGGCATGTGCCATCATACTTGACTGGTGCTGGGGATTGAGCCTTGGGGCCTACATATGCTGTGCAAGTGTTCTACCACTGAGCTACATCCCCCACCCAGGTATTAGATATTTCCTCATTTCACAGAGAAGTTCACTTACTGTCACTGACAACTATAAAAGTGCCTTTTGTCTCCATTCTCTATCACAGTTCGGTGATATATGAAATAGTTTCTGTCTCAGCCTTCACCAGGTTAAATTAATTTATTTATTGTATTTTAGGGAAGGGTCTACAGGGTGTTCAGGGTCTTACTACTAGGTTGGACTCATAGTGATCTGCCTGTTTACAGCCTCCCAAGAGCTGGGATTATAGGCACATGCTACCATGCCCAGTCTCAGTTGCCTTCTCAGAGCACCCCAGGTGTGTGTGTGGGGTTTTGGCATGGCAGGCCTGGGAATTGAACCCCTGGCCCCTGTGCCTGTTTGCAGGTGCTTTAATCCACTGAGCTATTTTGCTGGCTCTCTACCAGGTTAAATTTAGAGCTCTTGTCTTTTGTGTTTTCTCTAAAGCTAAGCTAAAGATCTGGTCAGCCTTACAATTTATATCTTTCTTTAATTCTTAAGGACTGTAGTTCATGGTCAAGGTCTTCCTCCACTAGTCTTTATTTTAAAGTTGGTAAATATTTTTTTGTTACTAAAAAGCAGTTTTTTCATTGGGAAATGATATATTGATGTAATCTTTCATGTACATTTTCTGCTTTCATGTTACTTATTTAGGTATGTATATGGTACAGGGTCTCACTACATAGCTCCAACTCCTAGTGATCCTCTTGTTTTCAGCCTCTGCAGCACTGGGATTATAGATGCGCCCCACAACACCTGCCCTGTCTCAGTGGCCAGCTTATTGTGCCCAGAGGCGGGGTCTGCGCAGCATGTGGTGCCAGAGATCAAACTGCAGTCCCTGCATTTGCCTAGGCAGGTGTCCATTAAGATATGTTGCTGGGCCTTCTTTTATGTTATTTGCTAGGAAAGTTTTCTAGTCATTTTAATTTCCTGTTCATTTTTACTACACAGATCGGACTTATAGTGATCCTTCCTGATTTTCAGCCTCCCAAGTGCTGGGATTACAGACACACGCCACCCAGTCTCATTCACTATCTCAGTGCGCCCCAGGGGCAGGGCTACCACAGCTGGCTGGGGATCGAACCCCCAGCCAGCCCCGTCAGCCTAAGCAGGTGCTTTAATCCACTGAGCTATCTGGCAAGCCTCCTGCTCATTTTTATTAATGTAAAATATGATTTTTTTCAAAGATACATGTTACATTATTCGAAACTGGCAAAGAAAAGCAGTGTTCCCTGCTGTATTTTGATGTCAAATTGTTTAAAGCATTAAAGAAAATTTGAACTATTGGAAAGGGGAGGGATTGAATGTAGATGTCTTTTAAAACCAAGAAAGAACATAAACTGAGTTGCATTTAGTGTGTGAATCTGTCATTTTGAAAAAGTTTGCAGTAGAAAAACTGTTCCATATCATCTTAAAAATATAAGGAAGGGGCTTATTTCCTTCTAACAAAAATCTAGAGAAGGAAAATGCTTGACTGCTGGAGCTGAAGGAAGTCGACAGCATCTACCTCCTTGCTTCTGTTCTTTGCCATTGTTCACATAGTTCCAGGTAATGATTATGCCATCAGTTACCTCTTCCACATTCTAGGTAGGAGGACGGGGAAGATGGAAAGACTGAAAGGCAGGAAGGACTGTGCTGGCCAAGCTGTAAGCAAGTGCTTCCTACTGATTAGAGCAATGTAAGTGAAAAGCAGATTGCAATCAGCTTTTGGGAAGGTAGTCAAAAATAGTGCCTGTAACAGTGTGGTATAAAGGTTTCAGACAGAGATGGAAAAGGAGGATGAATCTTTTAAGCTAATTTTTCCCCCTAGAACTGTTGAACCAAGGGTCTTTGTAGTGAGCTGTATAGCCCCAACTTTTTTTTTACTTTTTATTTTATTTTGAGACAGGGTCTTGCTAAGTCTCTGCTATCTGGGCTGGTCTTAAATTTGGCAGTCTTCCTGTCTCTCCCTACCAGAGTGCTGGGATTATAGGCATGTACCACTGTTTCTGGCTTGAATTAATTTTAGGTAGTTAAAAGCCACTTTAAGTATTTAATGATAAGTATAAATTATGAGCAGTCACTGCCTTTTAAACTACATAAAGACTTTTCCATAATTAACCCAAGCACATTTTTTGCTGACCTTCAGGTCCCTATAAACACAAAGGTGGGTAATTGGTTCTTGACGTTTTGGCTAAGATCAAGTGTAAAATACAGGTAAGTAAAGATAGAATTTTAAGCCAAGTAAAATTGTACTATTACAGTCTTTTTTTTAAAAAACATGACTGATAGGAAAACAGAGATAAGATGTTAGATCTAAGAATCTGACAATATATAACAGAATTTAGGTCATTTTAGTGTGTGCAAGGAAAACAAATTTGAAGCATTCACTAGTATTTATAATATAAAGCAGAACTTAATCATAGAACATTTCATGTATGACCTATGCTGTAGCCCAATTAAGGTTCTTTGTTTAGTTTTCTGAGTTTATATAATTATTATTTATTTATTTATCTATTTATTTTGAGACAGAGTTTCATTATGCAGTTCTGCTAGCCTTGAACTCCCTTTGTAACCCAGGCTGGACTTGAACTCACAACAATCCTCCTGCTTCAGCTCCCGAGTGCTGGGGTTACAAGTGTGTGCCACACTACCCAGCAGAACTGTTCATCATAAAGACATTTTCCATCTCATAATTTTAGTAAACATTTTGGGTCTGGATTATTTAGGTGAAGTTTATTTCTTAATGAGTTACTTGTATTTTCCCTTCTCAGAGAAATGTTTTTTGATTCTCAATAAATATAAATACAAATGAAAAGCAATTTGTAGTGTAAAGAAAGCTTGGAGTTGTAAACACATGTCTCTTTAATTTTCTAGGCTACTAAATACTCTATACCTATAAGATACTGTTTTGAATAATTTTTTCAAAATTTGTATCTTGAAGCTGGCTGTGGTCGGACATCCCTTTAATTCCAGCACTGAATTTGGGAGGCTGAAGCAGTAGGATCAAGAATTCTAGGCTAGTCAACATAATGAGAGCCTGTCTTGAGACTTTTTTGTGTTATGATAAGTAACGTGATTACTGTGAGGCATAATTATGTAATCATATATAAAAGTTTTCAGCAAAGTATTAGTTTGTCTCTTTATATGAGTTTCCATGAAGATAAAATTAACAAGTACAAAAGGTTGTTTCACATGAATATTATAGTTACTTTAGTTTCTAGAACAAGGATTGGAAAAAAAAACCCCAAGGGTTAACTAAGGGTTAATCAATTTAGCAGGCAGGTAGAATTTTATCTACATTTATAATGAATTACTATAAAATAATTACAAAAATTAACATGTATATCTCCCCAAGAATGTGGTCTTGGGGCTGAGGAGCTAGCTCAGCTTGGGGCTGGGGAAATAGCTCAGTGATATAAGCACTTGACTGGTAAGCACAAGGTCCTGAGTTCAGTCCCCAGTATTGTTAAAAAAAACTTTTCCACATGATTTTTGGTAATCTGTACTTTTTTTTTTTTTGCGTGTGTGTGTCTGTTTAGATCTTTAATCTTATTATTTTTTTAATTGAAATATATTGATTTATTATTGACATGTTATTATTATTTTTTTTCCAAAATTTTATTGATAAACAGTAATGAGACAGTTTCAAATCAAATTGGAAGTACAGTTTCAACAAATAACACACTGCGTATATTCTTCTTAGTGGTTAATTGCTATACAAGATGCGGACTTGAGATCCTATTTACAAACACCATTAGAACAAATCATTCTATTCATTAAGAGAATGCAACTATATAT
>NW_004524666.1:9960277-9970396 GCF_000260255.1 Octodon degus | reverse complement strand
AACCACTTTGAATACACAGATACAAAATGGACATTCATCTGTATACCCTATTTTTTCTAAGTTCCGTTATTGACTATTATAGGTGTGTAAACTCAGCAAAATATTCTAAAAGAGTCCAGTAGACCATAATAGCATTGGGTCTTCTGTTTACTGGCAATGTCAACCTGTACTTTTTTATTTCACACTATACAGTGGGTATTTTTCCATTTCATTGAATCTTTTTTAGTAGTCGTAGTACTTTTTTTTTTTTTTTTTGGCTTGGGGAATCAAACTCAGGACCTGTACTTGCCAGGCGGGTACTGTGCTGCTGAGCTGTTTCCTCAGCCCTGGTATTTTCACACATAGAGCCTACTGTCTGTCAATAATATTGTGTACATTTATTCTTGAGGGTATGGGAAGTTTCCTTTTTGGCCTTTTGCAGGTAAATTACTATTTTACCTTTTTTAATTTTTTATTCTTGGAGACAGTGTCTAGTTCTGGGTGGCCTTGAGCTATGTAGTCAGGCTGGCCTTCAAACTGTTGTAAATGTTGCTACTGGTATCTTAATTTTTTTAAAGTTTTTTTGTTTTATTCAGGGTCTCACTACGCAGCTCGGATTCATAGTGATCCTCCTGATTTCTGTCTCCCTCAGATTGTGAATGTTGCTACTGTTACTTTTTTTTTTTTAAGGTTTTTTTGGTTTGTTCAGGGTCTCACTACGCAGCTTAGACTCGTAGTGATCCTCCTGATGTCTGCCTCCCTCGTGCTGGGATTTACAGGTGCGCGCCACCACACACAGTCTCAATTGCTGTTTCATCGGGGCCCCATGGGTGGGGCCGGCAAGGGATCAAACCCTCAGCCCCTGCATCTGCTTGAAGGCACTTAATCCGCTGAGCTATTTGGCTGGCCCTTTAACTGCTTTTTAAGAAAGCATTTTGTACATTTATTTTCGAAAAGTGCCAAAATTTGTCAATATTGTATATAAATAATTGTGTTCATTAGCTGTAGTATAGATTATATTTACTGTGTTTATTGTTTCATGGTTTTTTCAATTATGTGGGTATAGTTGTTTAATAAAGAACTGTATATATTTATATATTTTGTACAGACTCCTTGAAAATCTCAATTCTAGGAAGTGCCTAGTATTTGTTATACTTGAAAAGTTGAAAATTCAACAGGCCATGCTGTTATAGGCTCTGAAATTCCTGAGAGATCCCAGATCAGAAGTCTGCTTGTTCCAGAAAGGGTTACATTTGTAAGCCATCTTATACCATCTTATACTGCCTCTGAGTGTAAATGAGAAAATGTTTTCTACTTCCGTGGAAGGAAATGTATAGCTTTTCAAACTTATATTTTTTCTGTGTTATATATGTGTAACACTTTAAAAAAAAATGTAGTTAATTCATACTAGCGAATGCTTCAAACTTGTTCTACTTGCACACACTAAAATGACCTAAATTCTGTTATATATTTTCAGATTCTTAAACTGATAAGAATGTGTGTTCACATGGATCCACATTCCTCAGGACAATTGTAACTAGCTATTGTCACATTACTACCATCAAGTATCTACAACTACTCAGAAGCACAAAACCTAAATAGTTAATTTCTTATTTGTTACCACTTGTATGAGGGGGGTCGGTTGGTTGGTTAGTCAGTTGGTTGGTCTCTGTCTGTCTGTCTTTCTATATCTGTCTGCATGATAGAATTCTGTAGGATAGGGGGCAGGGAGATAGCACAATAGAATAAGCACTTTGGCGCAGGGTCCTGAGTTCAGTCCCCAGTACTGCAAAAGAAAGAAAAGAAAAAAAGAATTCTGTAGGATAAAATACATAAAGAATTAAAATATCAAAAATCCCTCCTGTTGACATGTATAACATCCTCTTCCTGAGAAACTCATGCTGTACTGAGGATGAGAAGCTACACTAAATCAAAACCTAGCAGCTACCAAATACATAAAATTAAAAAAAGAGATATTTTTAAAAAGCCTCGCAGAGCTTTCTGTTTAATAAACCTCCGTTAAAAGAAAAAAAAAAAAAAACCACAAAAAACAAACTTCAGCCAGGCATGGTGGCTCATGCCTATAATTCTAGCACTTGGGGGACTGAGGCGGGAGGATCTCATGAATTCGAGACCATCCTGGGCTACAAGGTGAGTTTAAGGCCAACCTGAACTGCATAGCAAGACCCTGTCTCAAAAGGACCAAAAAAAAAAAAAAAAAAAAGTGGCAGCTGATTTTGGGCTGGACTATACTTTTCCATCTCCTGATCCATACTAAATTGCAAGTTTTTGTGTTTTGTTTTTTTATAAATATGAGTATATACTCATACATAGTTTTCAACCACTGGAAAATAAGTTGATTCATCATGGTACTGCAGTATGCTTTAATATGTATGTGTGTCCTAATAATAGTAGCATGCTTGTGCATAACCATCATACCATTGTTATAGCTAAGAACATCATAATTTTTTAATCACCCAAGATTATGTAACATGGTACAGAAAGTTTGAGAATCTTTAGATTTGCTCCTTAACAATTAACTTGTTAAACTGTCCCTGTTTCTGTCCCTCTCTCCCTATTCTTTTCTTCATTTATTTCTTTAGATAGAAATTGCATTTAGTAAAGCTGTTTGCTGATTTCATTTGATTCACTTAATAAGAATGGATTGTTTAATTTTTTTTGGCAAGCACTGAGGATTAAATTCAATACCTCATGCATGCTAGGCAAATACCCTACCACTGTGGTTTGTATTTTTTAAAACCAGTGTTTTTTTTTTTTTAAATATATGATTTGAAATAGAGAATTATGTGTAACTTATGAATGAAAGAAAAGATCTCATTAAAACATGTACAGCTTTAGAAATTTTCATTTGTTTTTGTTAAATAGGAGCAAAAATGAAGTTAGGTACAGCCAATTATATACTTTCAAAAGTGACCAGCTGGTGTCTGGACTGGGAAGATGGGAGTGGGAGGAGGAACCCCTTCTACTTGTTGGTGGGGATTTCATATATACAATCACTACAGTATATATGCTGCTGAAGTGAGTGCTAGTACAACCACTATGGAAATCAGCATAGAGATTCCTCAGAAATCTAAAAGTAATGTCTTCATTTCACACAGCTATTCTCCTACGTTTCTTTTCAAAAAGAGTTAAAGAGATCATTTTACAGTGATACGTGCCTACCCATGTTTATAGCAGCACAATTCATAATAGCTAAATCTTGGAAGAGGCCCATATGTTCAACAGATGAATGGATAAAGAAAATGTGGTATTTATACACAATAGAGTACTACTTAGCTATAAAAAGGATGAAGTTAAGTCACTTGTAGGAAAATGGATATACCTTGAGAGCATATGTTAAGTGAAATGAATCAGACTAACAAGCTTAAATATCACATGGTTTCTCTTATTTGAGAAACCCAAAATATAATTAAATTAAAGAGCCAGAGCCAGGCATGGTGGTGCATACCTGTGATCCCAGCACTCAGGAGGCTGAGCTAGGAGGATCCTCACAAGGATCCTCTGCGAGCAGCCTGGGCTACAAAGTGAGCTCAAGGCCCCTCTGAACTACATAGTAAGACCCTGTCTGAAAAAAAAAAAAAAAAAAAAAAAACCACCAAACCAAAGAAAAGCTTTTTTTTTTTTTTGGTAATACTTCAAGTTAAGGTATTTCATTGTGAAAAGTGCTACAAATGCGATAAGGGTCACCATCTTCCATTAATTTGCCAAAATAACCAACACAAAGGGCAAGAGGAGGGGAAACCAGTATATATTGTCTAGGACTTTAAAAAAAAAACAAGGGGGTTTTTCCTCTGGCAAGATACATGTGAATCTACAAAAAGGGTGGTGTTGTGGACATCAAGGGAATGGGTACTGTGTAAAAAGGAATGCCACACAAATGTTACCATGGCAAAATAGGAAGAGTCTACAGTGTTACCCAACTTGCTCTTGGTGTCTTTGTAAACAAACAAGTTAAGGGCAAGATACTTGCCAAGAGGATTAATGTGGGTATTGAGCATATGAAACACTCAAAGAGTCAGGACAGCTTCCTGAAACATGTCAAGGAAAATGATCAGAAAAAGAAGGAAGTCAGAGAGAAAGATACCTGGCTTCAACTGAAGGGCTAACCTGCTCCACCCAGAGAAGTGCACTTTGCGAGAACTGGTGGGAAAGAGCCCCAGTTGTTGGAACCTGCTCCTTATGAATTCGTGGGATAAGTCGGGGATGTACGTATGCCATATAGCACCTGATTGGCAGCTGAAGTGTTCTAGGTCCTACTTAAAAAAAAAAAATCATCCTGTGTTGTAAGGATGGTTTTCTTAGTTGAACAGGTGTGTGGTGCCTTTTTACCTCAGAAATATTTGGAGTAGATGTTCTTTGTATCTAGTAGTTGTGTCTAGTTCTTTTTTTTTTTTTCTTTTCTTCAGTGTTTTTCTTGCTGAAAGATATTGCTAAGGTATTGTGTAGGTATATACCCAAATACTCAAATATTTATGAATTATTTGTATTGGTTTGAAGATTCTGTAAATTATCATGGAGAAAAGATGTATCAAAGTAAATGGAAGTCATTTCAGTTAAACAAATGGAAGTCCACTTCAGTTAAATAATTTTTTTGAAGTAAACAGCAAAAACAGCAACAAATAAATATAAGAAGGGTAATTGTTTTATTTTTCTTGACTCTTACTACACTGCCACAAATACAGCATTTTACATTGTGCTACCTCCTCCCTTCTTATCTCTTAAGCTATGGATACAGTTTCATTTTATCCTTTAATTTTTATTTATTTTTTTTTATTTTTTGAGACAGGGTCTCACTGTGTAGTTCAGATTGGCTTTGAACTCACTGTGTACCCTAGGCTGGCCTCAAACTTGTAAGTGATCCTCCTATTTTAGCCTCCTAAATGTTGGGATTACAGGTGTACACTACCACGCCGAGCCATTTTATCCTTTTAAAAACATCAGCTGTAGGCCAGCCAGATAGCTCAGCGGACTGAAGTGGCTGCTTAGGCAGGTGCAGCAACCTGGAGTTTGATCCTGGCTTGCCATGCTAGGACAGGGTGCGCTGATTCAGCCTGGGCCTGTAAAAACTATTGGGAGGCTGAAAACAGGATCAGTACGAGTCTGATCTGTGTAGTGAGACCCTGTAAGCCCTGTACTACATTAAAAAAATCAGTTGCTCTGAGAATTTAATGTGTTGGTGTAATGGTGGGACTGTGGGCTATAATTATGAATAGTTTATCTCAAGAGGAGACAAATAAGACTTCGTATTCTTCTTAGGTTGATTTATGGTAACTGTAGTGGGAAGGAAGTAGGTTTTGAAGAATATACTCAACAATTCTTAATACATCTTTGTAGAATATGCAGGGAAAGCAAAATGTATAAAATTATGAAATAAACACAACAGCAAGTCATTCGATGGCTAGAGTAAGTATTCAGGATGTAAGTTTGGAAATACATTTGAGAGAGAAAAGTAGAGCATGATTCTGTGGGCCACACTAAAGAATTTGGGCTTTAACTTGGTATAGAACGTGTGGGAGGGGAGCTAAAATTCCATACAGATTTCAACATTTCCCAAAATGGAAATAGTTTTGTTTTTTTCTGGTTATAAAGGAGTACATTCTTGTAAAATGTATCCAAGTAACAAGAAATGTAGATAGTGAAAGATCCCTGTAATCCCATTTAGTAGAGATAACAAGTTTCTAATAAGTTTACTGAATAGCTTCATACAGGAGAATTTCATAATCAGTTTTACACCAAAATGGATAGTGGAAAGGGCAAAAGGGATAGCAGTGGAAGCTGGAGACTATTAGAGATCCAGATGAGAAATGACAAGGATTAGTTAGAGATAGTTAAAGAATAGGAAAGAAAGCAAAGAAAAAAATGAGAAAAGGAAAAAAATGGAAACAAAACTTTTTTTGTTTTTTTGAGACAGTGCTGCTATGCAGTTCAGGCTGGCCTTGAGCTTACTTTGTAGCCCAGGCTGGTCTCAAACTCACAACAATCCTCCTGCCTCAGTCTCCTGAGTGCTGGGATTATAGATGTGCCCCACCATGCCCACCTTAACAAAACTTTTTAAAAAGGGGAGTTTAGGAGAGGTTGAAGGTAGGGTAGGGGAATGGGAAAAAAAGAATCTAGTTATATTATGTATACAGGTACAAAGTCTGTATTATTGTGATCATTATGTATATCTAAAGTGCACCAATAAAATCTGATTTTAAAGAAAGGTAGTTAAAGACAGCAAGATCCTTTGGAGGATGTTTCTGTTTTGGTTTGTAGCATTAGCTTTTTCCCCACTGAGAGCTAGGGCTCAAACCCCAGGCCTTGCATATGTTAGGCAAGTATTCTGAGCTACAGCCGCCTATTAGCTGTTATACTTCAGAATTCATGTGGGGATCTTTACAATTTTATTTGGAGGATTTGGCATTAGAATCGGGCAAGGAGCCACTTGGGTATGTCATTGGCAGCAGTACTGAATTAAGGGCTGGCTGACTGTCTTTGAGTAGAATCTTGCTGCTTCTCACCACTGAGAATAGGGCTATAGAATTTATTTCATAAAACTTCTGCTCTTAGTTGACTTGAGGATAATGCAGACTTGATATAGACTGGATTGTGGGATTGAAGGAAGGATCCTCAGCATTTAGGCCACTGAAAGATGACTGGTTGGTTAATGGCTGGGGGTTACAGGACTAAGGCATGTTTTCCTGTCTTGCTTTCAGGTAGGCTTAATTGTGAACTTTAATACATATAAAAATATCTGAATTTAAAAATTTTTTAAATTTAAAAATTTTTAAATATTTAAAAATTTTAAAAATCTGATTTAAAAATCTCACAGGAGATTTCATACTCTTCTTTTGGCTGGTCATCTTTGTTTTTACCAGTTCTTACTGATGGGATATTTTATAATTCCATTTCATTGAATTGCTTTGTGCCACCATTTCAGGGCATTTCTTTAGTTTTATGTTACATCTTTTTGTGAACCTTTTATAAAGAGTTCTTTTGAGGTTTGGAAAGATCTGAGTGAAGTCTTGAAATAGTCACAGCATAAAATTATTTTTTCTCCTGGGTTGCTGTCCTCTTGAGTTTCCTTAGAGTTTATGTGTCATCCCAGCGCCTTACTTGGGATTGAATCAAGGTGTCACATGTGCTAGGCAAGGATTCTATCTCCCTATCTCTTTTAGTTTTCCAGACAGATTGTCACCAAGTTGCCCAGGCTCCAGGCTGGCCTCAAGCTGTGATTCTCTTTCCTCAGCTTCCTACATTGCTGGGATTACAGGTGTGCACCACTGTGCCAACTAACGCCCTTGGTCTTTGTGGTGTGTGTTCATACCATTTACTTTTTAATGGATGCAGTACTTATCTGAGATATTCTATTCTAAGTACTGTATTATGTCCTGAGAAGTAGGTTTTTCTTATGATGTAACATACACAGAATTTAGGAGGGACCATGCCCCTTGAAGTGCTTTGTCCTACTTTACATTGTAGGGAGTTAAAGAAGATCGTAATGATGAAGCTATGTCAAGAAGTTCTGCAGTTTTTTTCATTTGAATTTTTAATTTAAAATTTATCTCAGCTTAAATTTAAGTTCCATCAGTTGTACTCTTGAAAGTCAAGTTTTCCCCCTCTCATTTAAAAGGTGGTTTTCTTAATACCCAACCAAATGAATAGTGTATGATGCATAATGAAGCTAAATTAGCTTGTAAGTTTGTAATTAATAACTTTCTCTTGGCCTCTGCATATTATGTTTATACCTCATTAAAGAGCTAACATGTAATGGGCGGTTGTTAGAGGCAGACATTTCTCAGGTCAGAACTGAGCTGTTGTAACAAATTATGTATTGCTTAACCTTTAAAATGAGATAACAAGCACTACCCTCACAGGATATTTTTGAGAGTTAATCAAGATAATGTACATAAAGAACCTACTGTTATAGTAGTAAGCACTAAAATACACTGCCGTTTTATACAGTCTTGAGAGCATTACACCTGTAATCTCAGCACTCTGGGAGGCTGAGTCAGAATTGCAATTTTGAGCCCAGTGTGTGCAGCTTGGCCAGTTTAGTGAGATCTGTCTCAAAAAGAGCTGCGTATATATGTAGTTCACTGTGAAGGCCCTGGGTCAATCCCTAGTAACACACACACACGCACGCACGCACGCACGCAACAGTATTCATTAAAAAGGCTTTAGAAGACTGGGCGTGGTGGCACACACCTGTAATCCCAGCACTTGGGAGGCTGAAAATAGGAGGATCACTATGGGTCCGATCTGTGTAGTGAGACCCTGTACTAAATGCATTTAAAAAAAAAAGGGGGGGGGGCGCTTTAGAATAGTTTTTCTGGGAAATAAAACAATGAATGACTTTTCTTCTTTGTACTTTTGAAGTTTTCTTTGTACATAAACTACTTAGTACATATTTAAAAATTGTGTCAAAATATGCCTAACATAATTAACTTCTTTCTTTTCTTTTCTTTTCTTTTCTTTTCTTTTCTTTTCTTTTCTTTTCTTTTCTTCTTTCTTTCTTTCTTTCTTTCTTTCTTTCCTTTCTTTCTTTCTTTCTTTCTGGTGGTACTGGGGATTGAACTCAGGAGCTTGTCACAGGGCTATACCCCAGGACCTTTTTAAATTTTTCTCACCAGATTGCTCAGATTCCTAGGTTGGGCTTGAACTTGTGATCCTCCTACCTTAGCCTCCATAGAAGTAGAATTATAGGCAAACCACTCCATCTTTAAGTGTACAGTTCAATGGCGTTAAGTACATTCATGAGGTGAGCTGCCATTACTGCCACTCATCCATAGAACTCTTTATTTAAAACTGAAACTATATTTATTACTTAAAGAATAAATCACTATTTTTTCTTTTCCCAACCTCTGGAAACCAACATTTCATTTTGTCACTGATTTTTTTTTTTTTTTTTTCCTGTGCTAGGAATTGAATCCAGTATCACCTGACCAGCAAGTTACGTCTTTATCCCTTTATTACTATTTTGAGGCAGGGTCATGCTGGTCTTGAACTTTTCAATTTTTTTTGCCTCAGCCTGCTAAGTAGCTGATATTATAGCTGTCATCCTTTTGTAACTGGCTACTTTTTCCTAGCATAATGTTGCTGGAATCTGTTCAAGGTTGTAATGTAGGCTTTGTTAGAATTTTCTTCTTTTTTAAAGACTGAATACTGTTCTGTTGTATGTATAACTACATTTTGTTCATCATTAATTGACATAAATTCTTTATTTTTGGCTATCGTGAATAAGACTGTTATGAACAGAGGTGTATGCAGATATCTTTTTTTTTTTTTCTTGTATTTAGTACAGGGTTTACAGGGTCTCACTACACAGATCAGACTTGTAGTGATCTTCTTGTTTTCAGTCTCTCAAATGCTGGGATTACAGGGGAGCGCCACCACGCCCAGGCTCAATCACTGTCTCATAGTCCCTCGGGTGGGGCCAGAATGGCTTGTGGTTCTGGGGGTTGAACCCTGGTCCCAGTGTCTGCCTAAGCAGGCACTTTAATTCACTGAGATATCTTGCCAGCTCCTTTCAAATATCCTCTGAATCCTTGTTTTCAGTTCTTTTCCATGGATCCATCTGTGAAATTGCTAGATCGTATAGTAATTCTCATCATTTATTCAAAAACTTGAACTTTTATTGTAGTATCTTTGTCTTTTTTTTGTATTATAATTTACAAAAAGCCTTTTTTCATATGGTAATTCTATCTTTAATTTTTGTCTCTTTCTCCTTCTTTCCTTCCTTCCTTGAGCTAGGAATCTCACTATGTTGCTTAGGCTGGTCTCAACTTGTTGCCTCAAAGGATCCTCCTTATCTCAGTCTTCTAAATAGCTGCAACAATGGACTTCATGGTACCATACCTGGATTACTGTGCTTGATTCTTTCTTTTGCTTGATTTTTTTTTTTATTTTCTATAACTGATTTAAAAAAGTACTTGAATGATTAACACAAAATCATAAGCAAGCTTCCTGTTTGCAGTGTTAATATTAACTGAAGCACATGTACTGATGCCTGAAAACTGCATTTATAACCGTTCTTATATCTTTTTTTAAAATTTTTTCTTTTTATTTATTTACAAAATCTCAAAACAAGATTTTAGGAGAGCAACAATGGTTAGTACATTGTGTATTGTTACTGCCAAA
>NW_004524666.1:9937908-9958717 GCF_000260255.1 Octodon degus | reverse complement strand
TGGGTGGACTCGGGGCCTGAGACTGCATTTTGTTCCTTCTCTTTGTCATTTTGTATACCTGTCTTCTGACCTTTGGTGTAGAGCTTAGATAGAGTTATTACCTTAGCACCAGGTCTGGATCTATGAATTTCGGATTCCTCCATGTGGGTGTTGTTCGGATCTGGCTGCTGTGCTCCACTTCTTTCTGCTGCAGCCATTCGAGTTGAACCCTTTGTGTCTCTCTGGCAAGATGTTCTGCTCCTGAATCAGCTGGGTGGATCTTGCCTCTAGCCTCTTTGCAGGGAGTTCTGCTGAAGGGTTCCGTGCTGGGCCTGCGCCCTGGGTCTGTTCAGGATCCTGCGGCCTGGGTCGTCTCACTCACTCCCCGGGCCTGCGCTGTGGGTCTCTGCTTGATTTTTTTTTTTTTTTTTTAAGAAACTGTCATACTACATATTTCCCTAGAAATGTGTCATTGCATGTTCCTGTGAACAGTACATGCATCTCTGTTTCTCCACATTTTTTTTTTTTTTTCTTTCTGTATTTTAGGGAAGGGTTTACAGGGTGTTTAGGGTCTCACTACTAGATTGGACTCTAGTGATTCTCCTGCTTACAGCCTCCCAGGTGTTGGGATTACAGGCATGCACCACCACACCCAGTCTCAATTGCCTTCTCAGTGAGCCCTGGCAGTGGGGCCAGCATGGCAGGCTTGGGGATTGAACACCTGGCCCCTGTGCCTGCTTGCAGGCACTTTAATCTGCTGAGCTATTTGGCCAGCCCTAAAAGTTGAGAAGGATTTTTTTTTTTTTTTAACATTCTTGTTAACACTTACTTTCTCTCCTTTTCCTTATCCCTTGCTTTCCTTTTCCCTTTCCTCTTCCCCTTCCTGTTTACTCTTTCTTTTCTGAATATCAAATATAGGTCTTGCATGCTTGGGAATCCCTTCACTATTGAGCTGTATTCCCAGCCCATCTTTAATTTTGGGATAATAGCCATCAGAATGGGTGTGAGGTAGTCGTGTATTGATTTTTTAAAAGCTTATAAAATGTTTGCATTATATAATAAATTGCTCAATCTTGCTACTCACTGTAATACTAACATTATTTGAATGTTATCTGGATATATGTTTTTAATTTTTAGGATTTCTTTTGTTTTTAACAATTTCATATTTTTTTTTAGTTTTATATCATAAGCATTTATCCCTCTTCTTTATTTTATGTTTATATTTTTGCAATGATAGGAATTAAATCCAGGACCTCACACTTGCTAGGCAAATGTTCAGTCATAGAACTGTATCCTTGGCATCTACATTGCCCATTTTGTTGCACAGTTTGTAGAACAATCATTTTAATATTCTAAGAAAATACTGCAAATGGTGAAGAATACTTCTTATATATAGTTAGGTGCCTGGTTTGTGATTTTAATTTCATTAAAATTTTAAATTTAATTTCATAATTTCATATATACTGGATAACATTAGAAGTATGGCTCTTGAAATGGTCTGAGTTACATTGCTGTTTCTGGCTGTGTATTTTAGGCTAACTTCTTCAATTTCTTATATCTTGTTTCTTTCTTTATAAAAATGAGAATAGGACTGGTGAGATAGTCAAATAAGTGCCTGCTTGGACAGGCACAGGGACTGGGGTTTAATCCCCAGCACCACATGCCATGCCAGCCCTGCCCCTGTGCATGCTGAGCTGGCCAATGGGACCAGACCACCTGGTGCATGCCTGTAGTCCTAGTGGTGGGGAGACATGAGTCCAGTCTGTGTACTGAGACCTTGTACCAAATATATTAAAAAAAAAAAAAAGAACAATAATAATCCTTATTCAGGGTTACAAAAAAGCAGATGCTTTACTACCTATACAGAAACTGTGACCGGTACCTCATACATCCTATGTAAGCCTATGCTGTTACTCTTTAATAGGATTGGAGTTGTGTCTCTTTGATTTTTAGAAATATATAGACATGCAAATAGTTTATGCAAATAGTTTATTTCATAGAATGTCATAAACACTTAGCTTACAATAGTGGTGGTGAACCTATGACACACACTGCCAACGGCCAGCTGTTTGTTATCATTGAGACTGACAGGTTCACCATCACTGGCTTAGACTGTCATACCACGGCTTTAGGGGAAGGTATAATTTAGAAATTTATTTTGAAAATGAAGAAAAGATAACATCTCAGGCAGGGTAGTATTGTTCAAATAGCTAACACAGTAATATGACAGTCTTCACTTCCGTTGACTGTTTAGCCTTGATACCTGTTTGTGGGCTTTTAAGTCAGCTCAACTTTTTTTTTTTTTTTTTTTTTTTTGAGACAGGGTCTTACTCTGTAATTCATACTGGCCTTAAAATCACTATGTAGCTCAGGCTGGCCTCAACCTTCTGGTAGTCCTGCCTTGGCCTCCAGAGTTGCTAGCATTACAGGTGTGTGCCACTGTGCTTAGCTTCTCTACTTTTTTTGCTGTAACCTTTGAACCTTTTCACACAACTCCCTAAATCCTCTTTTTTGCGGGGAGGGAAGGTTTCACTATGCAGTTCGGGCTGGCCTTGAATTCACTTTGTAGCCCAAGCTGGCCTCAAACTTACAGTGATCCTCCTGCCTCATCCACCTGAGTGCTGGGATTACAGGCGTGCACCACCATGTCCAGCTCTGCCCCCCAATTTTTTTGGCTAAACAATCTATGTTCTTCTAGGTTCTTAATTTACAATTGTTATTAGTAAAATAAGGCAAATGTAAGGATTTGAATTTTTTACGTGATGTACTGTTCTGTGACTTGTAGCATTTTATTTTTTACTTAAAAAAATCATTTATTTATTTGGCACAAGTTCTTGCTATGCAGCTTGGACCTGTAGTGATCCTCCTGTCTCAGCCTCCCCAGTGCTGGGATTACAGGTGCCCAGGGCAGGCATGCAAGGCATGTGGTGCCAGGGATAAAACCTGGGTCCTTGTGCTTGCCAGGCAGATGCTTAGACCACTGAACTATCTGCCTAGTCCACTTGTAGCATTTTAATACCTTATTTCTTTTGATATGAGTGTAGTTTGAGAGGCAGTGAAAGAGCCCTCATTTATAACCCTAATTATACTGCGAGGTTGGAGGGCTCTTGTCAACAGCCAGTAAGTGTTCTAATTTGAACTTGACCTCCAATCCCTTATTTCAGGCCAGTGTTTTATAAACTTTCTTTCTTTACATAGTCTGTCTTTCTCCCAGTAATTTGTAGTTCTAAGAAGAAAATGTGTCTTGAACTGTGGGCACGTCTCCATTTTTGTGAAGTGTATTCTACTTAATTTCTTCTATATTCTTTTATATATGTATTTGTTCTCAGATAATTTTTAAAAATTGAATTGTTAATTTGGTACATATGAATTCATTCTTTATTGCTCTTTTAATTTTTCCAATAGCATGATTCACTTCTTTTGCTAAGAATATAAATTAAGGCTCTGTTTTTGGTCATTTATATGTATATAATAAATAATGAACAGTGAATATTAGTAATATGTTGTTGATCTGCTTGTTGTCAATCTAAAATCTGATTTCCCTGGCAGATATATAGGCATGTTGATAGGCATTTGGCATTTTATGTTTTGGGCAGTGTAACTTTAAATCTACATAAACTTCTCTGCCTTTTGCCTCTGCTGTATTCATAGATTCCAGGAGGGCTTCGTGTATGGACCTCAAGCGTTGGAGGTAGCAGACTTTTCAGCAGAAGGTAAAGCAGAGTGTTGCCTTCTGGTGTTACTGTGTGTGTGTGCTGGGGTGGGTATGTGACAGGTGAAAGCATTTTGTGTCATCACAAAGTAATGGTACATTAAAAAAATTTATGTTCACCAAATTTAAAACCAAGTTAACATCAGTACAATTTTATTATTACTAAAATCTAAAAATAGTAGAAAGCTTCAGCTTGAACTAAAATCTCTAAATTTCACTTTTTATGCCATTAACCCAGTAAGTGTAAGAAAAGACAGCATTAATGTAACATATCATACATATTGTATAATTTTCTCAGCCTTACTGTGTTATCTTCCTGGGAACCTGTTCAAGTCATTATTCATATGTTGTATTCATCCCTGCTGCTCCTTTTACTGAAAAATTGCTTCACAAAAGAGAAGCAGCCTCATTTGTGCCTCATGACTGGAGGATAAACATTCTTATTGTAGGTTCCAATGGTAGTTTCCAGCATGCTGATTACCTCTGTCTTCTCAACTAATTAGTGTGCTTTTCTCTCAAGTCATGGTAACACCTGTTTCAGTAGACAAATCCTACATACTTAGAAAATATTTTTTTAATAGAGATCTTCATTGATACTTTTTTTAAAAAAAATGTGACTAGATATCAGAAATTCTGACATACCTTACCTGAATAATGTTTTGATTAAAAAATATTTTTTTTGCTATTTATATACCAGACAATTACTTTCTAAAAATTTTTTATTAGTGCATGTTTGCAGTACATAATGATTACATTCATTGTAGGGATTTGGTGCATGTACATGACACTTTTTTTTAAAGGATCTGTTTATTTATTTGATACAGGGTCTTGCTAAGCAGATCAAAGTGATCCTCCTGTCTCAGCCCCCCAGAGCTGGGATTACAGGCGTGCGCCACCATGCTGAGTTTCAGTAGCAGGTACTGGCACTGGGCGAGCGCAGCAGGCGGAACCATGGATGGAACCCAGGTCCTTGTGCTTGCCAGGCAGGCGATTAGACTGCTGAGCTATCTCCCCAGCTCATCCATTGTTTTTTACTAGCATCAGATTCATTTATCTTTTAAGTCCTTATAAAGTTAATTATCATACATAGATGTTACTTTTTTGTGTGATATATGCCACTATTTTTGAACTTTCTTCAGATGACACTTGAATGTAGCTGATGGTGAACTTATTCTAAGACATGAAATTAACATTATTAGATTTTAGATAGATTGTGAATGAGAGAGGAATTGTTTCCTTAGTTCTTTTGGAAATTCTGTTTGTTTAGATGTTAAGTAGATATATATTACACCTTCCCATCCGGTGTATAATCACACTACCCCCCATAGGTGAATGCAAGTAGTGTGTGTTTAGTCTCTACCATGTGCTAACATGAGGTCATTCCATTTTACACTCAGCTGAGTTTCACTCTTTCACTTCCTCCTATTCAGAGAAGCTACATTTCTTTCCTAGAGGAGATAGATGAGTTTCAGGCTGTTTATTGAGGTAAGCTATAATTTTACTTTCTGAACCCTTTTACTTTTTATTGTTTTCAGTGGCCATTTTTATTTATTAGTAGTAAATTAGAAGTAATTTTGGACATACTTATATTTCATTTTCAAGCTAGTAGGGTGCTTTTACCATCACTGAATTATGGCACATCTCATTTATGTAGCTAGTGTGACTATGGTACATTTTATTATCAATTGAAAGTCTCAATTGATAATAAAATTATCAATTGAAAGTCTCCCTAGTGGTGCATAGGGAGACCCTCCACCCAACTCCTATCCCTCCTCAGTTTCTTTGAGAAAGATGGGATTAGATGGATTTAAATATTAAGTTTAATTTTTAGAACAATTTTCAAGCTTATAGAAAAATTGATTTGAAAGTTTGTACCTCCTTACTGTCTCTCCTCACCTTTTCTGTATTATTGACATCTTGTGTAGGTTATTACACAATAACTAATGAGCTATAATTGTTAGAGTACATTCCAGAGTTTTATTAGGGTTTACTCTTTTCTTACTCTGTTTTTTAATTTATTTTTATTTAATTTATTTATTTATTTTTTGCGGAACCGGGGATTGAACTCAGGCCCTTGCGCTTGCCAGGCAAGCACTTATTCTGCTGAGCTAACTCTCCGGCCCCTTCTTACTCTGTTTTTGAGACAGGGTTTCACTGTGTGGTGCAGGCTGGACTTGAACTCACTTAGGCAATCCAGGCAGCCTTTGAACTCTCAGTGATCCTCCCACCTTTCGCTTCTGAGTACTGGGATTGCAGGCATGCACCCCAACTCCAGCTATTTTGGACACACTTCTACCTCTGGTCTAGATGACTGCAGACTTCATCTCGTCCTCATGGAACTCTTTGAGACAGAGCTAAGACTTTACTGAAGACTGAGCTAGATAAAGGCACCAGAACATTTCAAACTAGTCTGTAGTTATAGCTGAGGCCCAAGTTAGAAGACATGGCCTGGGATTTGTTGTTGGAGGGACTCTGGCAGGTTCCTTTTTTGTTTTGTTTTTATTTTTTATTGTTTTGAGTACCAGAAATGGAACTTAGGACCTTGTGCTTGCCAGGCAGGTGCTGTGCTGCTCAACTGTATCCCCAGTCCCCTGGCCCCTTTTATGAGATACTTTCACTATTTGGTTGTATCTTCAGTGTCTTTTGACCAGTATAATGACACACATGATGGTGTAGCTCCTTCCCTTAAACATTCTGTGGGCTCCACCTCTTACTCTTTCTTGGTTCCCCTCCCTCAAGTCTCTGACAACTTTACTCTGTGTTCTGTCTCTATAGTTTTGCCACTTGCAGAATATCATAAAGTTGTTGTCATATAATGTAAGTCTTTTCAGATTGGTAATGTGTTCCTCTGTGTCTCTTCATGGCTACGTAGCTCTTTCCTTTCTCCTTTTTTTCTCTGTTTTGTGGTACTGATGGCTTCACACATGCTAGGTAAGTGCTCTACCATGGAGCCACATCCATAGCCTTATTATTTATTAACAACCCAGAGACTAGCTAAGTTGTCCATGTTGGTCTCTAACTTCTGCCCCTCCTGCCTCAGCCTCCTGAGTAGCTGAGTAGTTCCTTCAAATTTTTGGCAGTTATCAGTAAAGCTGCTATAAATATTAGTTTCCAGATGTTTGTGAGGACATATATTTTCAACTAATTTGCATAAATACCAAGGGGTGTAGTTGCTGGGTTATGTGATAAGAACATGTTCAGTTTTGTAGGAAACTGCTAAATTATTTTCTAAAGTGACTGGAACATTTTATATTCCTTCCAGCAATGAGTAAGTTAAGTGTTCTTGTTGCTCCACACCTTGTCAGAATTGTTGCCAGTGGGTTGGATTTCAGCCATTCTGATGAGTGTGTACTGGTGTCTATGGCGTGATTGTGGTTGTTTTTTTTTTTTTTGAATTCTGTAAGTGAATGCAGCTCACAGCTTCATGCATGCTGAACATGTGTTGTACCCTGTCCCTCACTGTTGTTTTTACTAACCTTCTAATGATGTGATGTTTAATATCTTTCTATATATGTATTTTTAAGTACGTATCTTCTATCGTGAGGTATCTATTCATATTAGTCTGTTTGTGTTTGTGTGATACCGAGAATTGAATTCCAGGCCTCATTCTTGCTTGCCAGGCAGGTGCTGTGCTGCTGAGCTACATTTAGCCTGACCCTGTTGCTTATTTTTAGTAGGATTATTTGGTATTAAGTTTTCACACAGAGTATTTTGTGTATTTGTGGATACAATTCCTTTGTCAGATATTTGTTTTATAAATATTTTGTGCCACTCTGGCTTATTTTTTGATTTTGTTAAAAATGTTTTTCACAGAGCAGAGGTTGTTGGTTTTAGTCAAGTCTAACTTCCCAAATTAACAAAAGAATTACATTTTGGTGTTTTATCTAAAAGTCATTAATTGCTGCACCCAAGATCATCTAGATTTTTTTTCTCATAGGAGTTTTATGGTTTTGCATTTTCTATGTAAGTCAATGGTCCATTTTGAGTTAATTTTTGTGATGTGTAGGGTCTATGCCTAAATTTATGTTTTTAATATTTATTTACTGATTTATCGATTGACTGATTGTCTTTTTGAGACAGTTTAGGCTACTCTTGAAATTACCTTGTAGTCTAGGCTGGCATCGAACTTGTGGTGATCCTTCCTCAGCCTCTTGAGTGCTGGGATTACAGGCATGCACCATCATACCCTGATTTATATTTTTGTGGTGGTGGATATTGAATTCAAGACCTCAAGCATGCTAGACAAGTGTTCATTTGTTGAGCTGCATTACCAATCCCTGTATTTGTTTTGTTTGCATGTGTGTATCCATTTACTTCCGCGCCATTTGAAAAAGATGTTATTTCTTTGTTGATTTCTATATTCCTTTGTCAATAACCTGTTCAGTTTTGTGAGTCAGTTTGTGGGCTCTATAATCTGTGTGACTGATCTGTTAGTCTTCTATCATGCCACTCTTGATTACTGCAGCCTAATAATAAGTTTTTTGGGGGTAAGGCCAGTCTTTCATCTTTTTCTTTTCCATTTTTCACATTGTTATTCAGGGTTTCTGGGATTTCAAATGGGCTTTAGGTACAGTTTCTCATTGTCCAGGGATTTGAATTGGAAATTGTGTTAAAACTATAGATCAAGTTAAGAAGTTAAGTTTTTTTTTTTTTTAAAGAAGACTTGCGCGGAGTAGGAAGTGAACATCCCCAGCAGGCCGGTTCTGGTGACTGGTGCCACCGGGCTTCTAGGTAGAGCTGTGTACAAAGAATTCCAGCACAGCAACTGGCATGCGATTGGTTGTGGTTTTAGAAGAGCAAAGCCAGAGTTTGAACAGGTTAATCTGTTGGATTCTGAAGCAGTTCATCACATGATTCATGATTTTCAGCCCCATGTCATAGTACTTTGTGCAGCAGAGAGAAGATAAGATGTTGTAGAGAATCAGCCAGATGCTGCTTCTCAGCTTAATGTAGATGCTTCTGGGAATTTAGCAAAGGAAGCAGCTGTGGTTGGAGCATTTCTAATATACATTAGCTCAGATTATGTGTTTGATGGAACAGATCCACCTTATAGAGAGGAAGACATACCAGCCCCCCTAAATTTGTATGATAAAACAAAATTGGAAAGAGAAAAGGCTGTCTTGGAGAATAATTTAGGAGCTGCTGTTTTGAGAATTCCTATTCTATATGGGGAAGTTGAAAAGCTTGAATAAAGCACTGTCACTGTTATGTTTGATAAAGTGCAGTTCAGCAACAAGTCGGCAAACATGGACCATTGGCAGCAGAGGTTCCCCACTCACATCAGGGATGTAGCCACTGTGTGTCGGCAGCTGGCGGAGAAGAGAATGTTGGATCCGTCAATTAAGGGAACATTCTACTGGTCTGGCAACAAGCAGATGATAAAGTATGAAATGGCATATGCGATTGCCGATGCTTTCAACCTGCCCAGCAGACACTTACGACCTATTACTTGACAGCCCGTCCTAGGAGCACAGCATCCAAGAAATGCTCAGCTTGACTGCTCTGAATTGGAGACCTCGGGCATCGGCCAGTGAACATCATTTTGAATTGGAATTAAGGAAGTCACTCTGGCCTTTCCTTATTAATAAGAGGTGGAGACAGTTTTTCATTAGTTTATGTGTGTTTGTGTTTTTCTGTTTTAATGTGATATATGATATGTGTCACTTTTTAAAGAAAGAAGGAAATACTTTTGTATGAGTATTCTTTCAGTTTGTGACTGTAGCTTTTCAGGTAAATGATGCTCTTGCACTAGTGCAGGAGGGCACTGATGCCTTGTATGTATTATTTTTCTCTTATTTTATCCTGGTTTAATTTGTGGTTTGAATAAAATTAAGATTCTTAAGTATCAGAGAGCCAGGATGAAACAGATCTGCTGTAAACTTGTTTTTGATTAAATGCATTGTTCACTCCTATAATTATCATATTTTCAGGGTTGTTTTTGCAGCTATTGACTATTGTATGTTGATTGTTTTCAATGTGTGAAATTGTATGAAATCATTGGTGTTCATTGCTTGAGCTCAGATCAAATGTTTGAAAAAAGAAACTTTATTTTTGCAACTTAAGTACAATTTTTATGCTTGAGGTACTTCAATATGTTATGTATAGCAGAACTTCTGCAGCCTGATACCCCCTGCTCTTGTAGCAGTGTATGGTATGCACTTGAGAGTATGTATATGTATTTTTTTGATATAAATATATAACTCTCCTTTTCACTCCATGTTGCTAAGTGATATTTCATACATGGTTATACTGATAATAGCCCTTGTAAGTCTTAACTGCTCATGAATAATAAATACATACTGTTGGCATGTAAAAAAAAAAAAAAAAAGTCTTGACATCTTGTCAGTGTTGTCATCTTAGCTGTATATACTATTTCTCCAGAGATCTTTTGTGATTTCTTTCATTGGAGCTTTGTAGCTTTTCTCACATATAGCTTACACATATTTCATTAGATTCACAGCTAAGCTTTTTCTTTAATTTGTGCTAATGTATAAGGTATTGTGTTTAAAATTTTATTTTTAGATTTTACAGTATGAGAGAGTGAACTTAGGCTCTTCTAAGTGAACTATATTCCTAGCTCCTTTTTCAGCTTTTACTTTGAGATGGGATCTTGCTAAGTTGTCTAGGATGGCTTTCAACTTGCAGTTGCTGCCTCAGCTTCCAAGGCTGCTGGGATAACAGGATTGCACTGACAAATCCAGCTGGGTACTGTGTTTTAAATTCCCAGTTTCAGTTTTTGTTGTGGATATGTAAGAAAGCAGTTGGCCTTTTATATTAAGGTTATATGGTACAACCTTTGTGTGTGTGTGTGTGTGTGTGTGTGTGTGTGTGTGAGGGGAGCACTGGAGATTGCCCTTCTTTCTGAGCCATATCTCTAGCACTGTTTTAAGTTTTTGAGATAGAACCTTGCTAAATTGCCCAGGCAGCTTGTGATCCTATTGCCTTACCTTCCTAGAGTGCTGAGATTATAGACCTGTAATCTTTTTATTATTGTTTACTGGTTCCAGGAGTTTCTTTGAGATTTTTTCCCCCCATAACCAGTCATGCCATATGTAGTTTTATTTCTTTCTACCCAATCTGTGTTCCTTTTATTTCATTTTCTCCTTATTGTACTGGCTGCTAGGATCTCTGGTACTATGTTGATTATGAAGGCACACATTCTTGCCTAGTTCCTGATTCTAGCAGAAAATAATTTAGATTCCCTTCCCAAAGTATAATAGATTCAATAGATTATTCTAATAAGTATTAAAAGGAATGAAGTACTGCCCATATCAGGTTGTAAGAAGATTCTGTCCATCCACCGTTCTTTCCCTTCACTTCAGTTTCCCTCCTTTTTTAGCCTCAACTTCCATGAAAACTTAAAATTGCATGAATGTTTATCAGAGTACTTTAACAGTATTTGGACAGCTTTATAATATATTTAATAATGTGTATGTTGTTTAGTTTCTGTTGTCTATTTGTGATTATCTGTAGGGGAAAGAATGTATTATTGCACCTTTTATAGTATACAGTGTGCACTGCAATACACATAGTTCATTGGTTAATGAAAAATTTAGTTTTGGACTTACGAGTTTTCCATCGACAATGTTAGTCACCTAATCAGTTAATTAGTCAACCCACCAAATATGTGGTTGTTAGCTGCAGGGTGTTCACGTTGTCTGCAAAGCACATGTAACAGTGATGCCACCTTTCCAGAATCTTAACCATAACATAAGAAATGTTAATTTCTGCTGGTTTATGGGGGGGCATACACTCATAGGTTCATTGCTCTGGAAAGTTGAGGTTGGGAGAATCCTAAGTTTGAGCCCAGCCTGGGCCACTTAGCAAGAGCTTGTTTCAAAATAAAAAAAAGGGTGGGGATGTAGTGCAGCGAGTGCCAGAGCCATCAATTCAAACCCTAGTACTTTCTCCCACAACACATTAACATATGCTGTTAATTTCAGATATTGTTTGATTTTTTGTTAATATGTATTTGTCAAAAGCTCTGTGCTTTTGCTTCACTGTAGGTGTCTGCCACAGTCTTTAAAAAGAGCATCTGTCTATAATTTCAAAGAGAGAAAAAACAAGATGCTCGGTTATTAACAATGGTTCTTATAATGCATATTATTACCTTCAAAGTAGTTGCTCCCATTTCCAGATACTGGCATGCAAAATTGATCAAGCAGTGTATAAGCACTTTCTGTTCCTTTCACTGGACTAAAAGAAATTACTGCTACAATTATCATAGCTATCTTGTGTATATGTTCATATCTTTTTTAATTTTACATATCCCTCCTTCTCCTTCTTTTCTTTCTTTTCTCCCATCCTAGTTCTTTCTTTTTGAACAGTTCCTTTCTCTTTCACTCTTATCTACTGAACATTTTGGATCTTATTTAATCTTTCAATTTCTTACACTAGGGAGATAATATGTTTACACATGTGAGTCTGATTTGTTTCACTTATGAGTTTGGTCTCTAGTTGCATCCATTTACCTATAAAAGCCATAACTTTATCTTTCTTTATAGCTGAGTGGTACTCCATTGTATAAAATCACCACATCTTTTTTTAGCCATTCCTCAGTCAATTTGGGTTGGGTTTTCAACATTTATCTATCTCCTGGCATGCTGTGCCCGCCCCGCCCCTGGGGCATGCTGAGACCATGATTGAGATTGGTCATGGTGGTGCACGCCTGTAATCCCAGTGACTGGAAGACTGAAAAACAGGAGGATCACTATGAGTCCAATCTGTGTAGTGAAACCCTATAGACCCTGTACTAAATACCTAAACAAAACAAAACAAAAAGAAACATTTAGCTATGACAAATGGTACTGCTGTATGGGGATATCTTATCTCTCTATCTCACTGTGGTATGATGTTTTTCTTCTGGGAAAATAAAAGGAGAATAGTTGGGTCAAATGGGACCTCTACTCCTAGAGTTTGATGAATCTGCACACGGATTTCCACAGTGTTGTACCAGTCTACACTGCTAGCAACAATGGAGAATAGTTCTTTTCTTTCTCTTTTTTTTCTTCTTGGTTGATTTTTTCATCATATTTTCTGAAATGATAAAGAATCTCAGTGTTGTTTTACTTTCCATTTCTCAAATGGCTAGTGATGTTGAACATCTTTTCATACATTTTTTTGCCATTTATATTTCTTCATCTGAGACATGTGTATTCATCTCAGATGCCCATTTTTGGATTGAGTCTTTGAATTTGGGGGGCCTGATTCTTTAAAACTCTTTATGTATTCTAGATAGAACTGAGAGACAGTTGGCTAATTTTTTCCCCCCGATTTGTGGATTTTCTTTTCACTCTGTTGGTGGTTTCTTTTGATGTTTAAAAACTTAAAAAAAATTTTGATGTGAGATCCTAGTTGTTGATTCTTTGAAGCATTTCCTATGCAGTTTCATTTTTGTTAATGAACTTTCTACCTTTCCTTATGTGTTCAAGATTTCTACCTACTTTCTCTCCCAGTAGATTTAGTGTTTCTGTTTTAATAGTTAGATCTTTGATCCATTTTTACCTTAGTGCTTGATGATAGACATGGGTCTAGTTTTAGTTTTCAGCATGTGGAAAGCCAGTTTTTCCAGAACCACTTATTAAAGAAACTTTTTTTCAGTGAACATAGTTGACTTTTTATAAAAAATTATGTAGTTGAGTGTGTTTGTAGTTGTGTCTGCATCTTCTAATCTGTTCCATTAATCTTTATATCTGTTTTTCTTTTTCTTTTTCTTTTCTTTTCTTTTTTTTTGCCAGTACCATGCTGATTTTATCACAGTACCTTTGTAGTATAATTTTAAGTCAGGGATTGTGATACCTCTTACTTTGCTTTTTTTTTTGCCTTGTTTTTGTTGTCAGGGATTGCTTTTGTTATTCTAGGTCTCTTCTGGTTTAGGATGAATTTTAGGAAGGTTTTCTGTAGATCTGTGAGGTATGCTAATGTTATTTTGAATGGGATTACTTTAAATCTGTATAACAATTTTGGAATATGGCCATTTTCACAATGTTTTTCCTATCCATGAGCAACCAATATCTTTGCATTTTCTGAAATCCTTTGCAGTCTCTTTTTTCAGGGTATGTAGCATTCACAGTATAGATCTTTTACTTCTTTTGTTAAATTGATTCCTAAATAAATATTTCTTTTTTTGGGGGGAGGGGATGCTATTGTGAAAGGTATGTTTCCCTAATTTCTCTCTTGGTGAGTTTGTTTTTTGTGTACAGGAATGCTATTGGTTTTTGAGTGTTGATTTTGTATCCAGCTATGCTACTGAGTTTGCTTATTAGTTCTAGCAGTCTTCTGGCAGAGTTTTGGGGTCTTCTATGTAGACTATCATTTAATCTACAAATAATGATGTTATTTTTGTTTTCTATTCTTATTTTTCTCTAGTCTAATTGCTCTGGCTGATGTTTCCAGAACTCTGTTAAAAAGGGTTGGTGATTGAAAAGGATTGGTGATAGTGGACATCCATGTTTTGTTCCTGATTTTAGAGTGAAAGCTTTTAGTGTTTGTCCAGATAGTGTGATGTCACCTGTTGTCCTAGATGGCTGTTATCAGATTGAGTTAAAGATCATCAGTGGGTGTTGGACTTTGTCAAAAACTTTTTCTGTGTCTGTTGAGATAGATCATCATGTGGCTTTTGTCTTTGGCTGTGTTGATATGGTGTAGTACATTTATTGATTTGTGTATGCTTTATGAATAATCCCTGCATCCCTGGGATGAACCCCACTTGTTCATGGCATATAATCTTTTTGATGATTTGCTGCATTCTGTTTGTTAGTATTTTGTTTGTTTGCTAGTATTTTATTAAGGATTTTTGCATTTATGTTTATTAGGGGAATTGGCCTGTAAGTTTCCTTTTATGGCTGGCTCTTTAGAAAGTTTTGGTATCAGGGTAATACTTGCCTTCACAAATGAGTTAGGGAGAATTACTTAGCTTTCTATTTCATTGAAGAGTTTGAGGAGTATTGGTATTAAATGTTCTCTAAATTTCCTGTAGAATTCAGCTGTGAATTCATTAGGACCTGGCTTTTCTCTGTTGGTGTATATTTTTTTGAGAAAAGGTCTCACTATATAGTCCAGGATGGCCTTGAACTCTTAGTGATCCTCCTGTCTCACCCTCCCATGTGCTGGTATTACAGATGTGCACCACCACACTTGGCAAAAGTTTTTAAGTTTGATTCAAGAATTGACATTTATTGATTCTGTAGTAGGGTGCTGCTAGTAGGTATATTAAATGTGTCCTCATTCATGTTCAAAATAACTGTGCAGTGTCAAATATTCTCAACTTAAAGATGTAAAGACTAGTATGAAAGTACTCATTAGCTGTGTGAACTCTATGTTGCACACTATGGAAAAGTTATCATAGCAAGTAGTGTATGATGACGGCTGTGAGTAAAGTGCAGAGATGTGCTTGATAAATGCAAAGAAGAGGGTTTTGGCCTCAGGTTAGGGTGCTCACAAAATATTTGGGAAGCCTGTACTTGTTGATGAATAGGAAGAGTAAGGGTGAAAGAAAGATGAGGGAAATCAGAAAACCAAGGAGCAAAACATCATTGACAGTATTAAAATTTCTACTGTAGTAAAATGCAGTAAATCAAGTGTTATCTTTTATTTTTAAAAAGGACACCTCCTCCTCTTCTCTTTTAAATAATTTTCCTTGATTTGCTTGTGGCACATCAAATACTATCTACTATGAAAGAGATCCCAGAACTCTTGCATGACTCCCAGGTTACTAGTCTTCAAACTCGTTGTTGTCTGCAGGGTAGTTAGCAATCAGTCCAGCAGGAACTGATTGAGAAAAAACTGAGAGAATTGGAAGGCCACAGGAACCGTAAGTAAAAAATTTCCCTAAAATCAAAATATATTTCATTTATTCCTTCCCCCTAATTCATTTGTTTAAAAAGTACTCTGAAAATACTCGTTACATGCTGAGTGATAGGAAGCTATAAAGGCATAAGGAGACATCATTGCTTTCAGTGAATTTAATGTTTAGTTGGGAATATAGAAGTAAAGTGAAATAACTAGAAACCAGTTAGCAGTGTTAAGTAGCAAAAAATGCATATTTTAGGTATTGTGGGATTATTATTCTTAAGTAATATTCTTCAGGGCTCTGTCCTCCCACCTGTTTTTGTAACTTCGTATCTCTCCCTGTGGTCTACATCATCTCTGATTTTGTCTTTTTGAGGCAGGCAGGGTTTTACTGTGCAGTTCAGGCTGGCCTTGAACTCACTTGGTAAACCAGGCTGGTCTCTACCTTACAGGGATCCTTTTTTCTGGGCTTCCAAGTGCTGGGATTACAGGTATGTGCCACCACACCTGGCTTACATCTTCCTTCTAAGCTCTAGGTTTGTCCAAATCCCTTTGGAGATCTCTGGATATTATCATAGTCTTCTCTTTTTTATTGAAGAGAAGACTATGTGCATTTTAGTGAAGGGTCTACAAGGTGTTTAGGGTCTCACTATTAGATCAGACTTGTAGTGATCCACCTGTTTACAGCCTCCCAAGAGCTGGGATTATAGGTGCGTGCCACCACGCCCAGTCTCAATTGCCATCTCAGTGTGCCCTGGGGGTGAGGTCAGCATGGCAGGCCTGGGGATCGAACCCCTGGCCCCTGTACCTACTTGCAGGTGCTTTAATCCACTGAGTTATTTGGCTGGCTCTTATCATAGTCTTCTCAACCTCAGTATATCTAAAACTTCCTTCAGCTGTTCTTCATAACTCAGTAGAGGATATTGCTATCACCCAGTGCCCCAAACCAGAAACTAGGAGTCATAGCTTGCTTTTCTTTATCTGGTTTCCTCACGTTTTGTTGCTGCTGTTGTCTCTCAGATCTGTCCACTTTTCTGCTGCCACCATCGTAATGTAGACTGTAGTTATGACTGACTTGAGTTACTTCAGAGGCATTCTAACTCACCTTCATACTTGCAGACTGTTCATAAAAACATAGATTACTTAAAATCCTTACCTTTGTTTCTTGCGATGAAGTTCAGTCTCCCAGCATGGCTTACCTATAGCCTTGCTTGTTTCTTTTTTTAGCTTTAACTTGCATTTCCGTGTTCTTGTTTGTTTTGCTTTTGGAAACAGGGTCTTCTAGTTCAGGGTGGCCTTGAATTCAGTGTATAGTCCAGGCTCAAACTTACTGGAGTCCTCCTGCTTCAGCATTCTGAGGACTTGTTCTAACGATGTTCACCACCATGCCTTGTGCATTCCTTGTGAGAAGCCAGCCTTACTGAATTTTAGGTGCATTATGTACTCTTGCTCTGTGTCTTACTTAATACATGCTGTTACCTTTTTTCAGAAGTAGTTGAAATTAAAGCAATTGCTGTAGTGATTAAATCACAGACTCTGGAGTCAGACCACTCAGTGTGAATTCTGAGTTTTCTACTTTATTGGCTTTATGCTCTAGAGCACATTACTTGCCTTTTCTGCTTTCAGTCTTTGTACTGTAGACAGGGTAATAGTATTTGTTTGACAGCATATTGTAAAGGCTCTTAGATTGACCCCTGCCATGTAGCAAAGTATCATACTATTGTAGATACTATTACAATTCTTACTGCATATGTGATATTTGATAGTATTACCTTTTGTTAATAAAAGTTAATTTACCTGCCCAGTGTGGTGGTGCACACGTGTAATCCCAGCACTTGGGAAGCTAAGGCAGGAGGATCACTGTGAGTTCCAAGCTAGCCTGGTTTGGATAGTGAGACTCTGTCTGAAAAAAAAAAGTTAATTTAATGATAAATGAAAAATTACTGTTTTCCTTTATAAATTATGAGTTAGTCGTTATTGTTAGTACCTTTGTTCTTAGACAAGCAACAGCTTTATTATATTTTTCCTCCTTGATTTTCAGCTTTTTAGTAAGCCAGCTCTTGACCTTTGATGTATTTCTGTGAATACATCATTTGCAGGGCTAGGTTTACCTGAGTATATAGACAGATTCAGGTCAGCTTATATGGAAACATTTGAAAGAAAATAACTATTATATAAGTAGTTAATAATCATTGTAGAAAACCCAGGAAGCATATAAGCTGAAAGAAGGAAACAAAAGCTGGGCACTGTGGCTGTAATCCAATCTGCTTGGGAGGCTGAGGCAGGAAAATCTCTTGAGGGAGTTGAAAGAGGGTCTTACTATATAGACCCACTTTCCTTTCTCCTCTTTCTTTTATTCTCCTTCTTCTTATTCTCTTTCCCTTTCTTCCTCCTCTTTTCCTCTTTCTCCCCTCCCTTCTCCCTTACCCATCTTCTCCTTCCCAGCCCCTGTCTATGCTGTCTTGAGGTGACATCTTAGTATGTTGCCCAGGTTATTCTCAGGTTCCTCTGCTCAAGAAATCCTTCTGCCTCTTCCTCCTGAATAGCTGATACTACAGGCATGTGCTGCATGGCATACTAAAGTATGTATTTTAAAAAGAAGTTTCTCCAGATCTTTTATTATTGTGGAAATATTTTTTTTAGGATGATCAAAAATAAAAAGTCAATATAAAGAATGTTTAGTTTCTGTTGTTTACAAGATACTTTGCTAGTTCCTATAGATTATACAGAAATGATTGTCCCCAAGGGCAAGGAGCATCAGTCAGTTCCAAGTAATTATAATAAAGTATAATTACAGTAAGTATGGTCAGTCTTGTAAGAGAATTGAGCAAAGTATTTGCTGTAGAAATTGTCTTGAAAAATGTTAACTGTCAAATTCTAATGAGCTCTTTTCTATTTTCTCTTATTTAATCCTACTTCTACATTTGATATTTTTACCCACTTAACATTTAATACTTGTTCCTGATGGTTTTCTCTGTTTTACTCTCGAACTGCTGTTTATTAGTTACTTCCTGTCTTAGTTACTTTTC
Source organism: Octodon degus (assembly GCF_000260255.1). Lineage (NCBI taxonomy): Eukaryota > Metazoa > Chordata > Mammalia > Rodentia > Octodontidae > Octodon > Octodon degus. The sequence continues at coordinate 9,940,207 of NW_004524666.1, read as the reverse complement.
TCTTGTTGCTGATGCAAAACACCCAACACCCACAAGTTAAGGGAGGAGAGGTTTAGTTAGCTCACAGTTAGTGGAGGTTTCAGTCTGTAGTCAAGTGGCTCTAAGGCAAAGTGGCATGACAGAGAGACAACCATTTTATGGTGGCAGAAAACTGCAAGAGCAGCAAGCAAAGAGGAGGGAAAGACAAGTCTCTTTCTCTTCCTTTTATTGTACTAGTGGACTGATCCATCAGTCATCCACCTTTAATCCCTCTGAACCATGAATCAATCACAAAACATGATTCAGCTATCTCTGAAAAAGATCTGTCTAAAAGTGCATGAGGCCTTGGGGGTACATCGAGACACAATCCATAGCGCTTACCTCCTGAATATTTTAGGGATTGAAGTTAAGGCCTTGTGTATACTAGGTGAGCACTCTACCACTAAGCTGCAGTCACAGCCCTTTTTTAAACTTTATTAGTTTATTTTGCTTGTTTTGAGACTGGGTCTGACACTTATTATATAGCCCAGGTTGGACTTGAACTCATAGTGTAGCCTAGGCTGACCTTAGATGTGCAGCGATCCTCCTGCCTCAGCAGCCTGAGTGCTGGGATTACAGACATGTACCATTATGTCTGGCCCATTTTGGCTTTGTTATTCCAAATTTATTTTCTTTCTTTCTTTCTTTCTTTCTTTCTTTTTCCCCTTTTTTTCTGTGTCATGTGGAAGCATCTTAATCTACTAAGGCAGACATAATATAATGGGAAGGATTCAACATTAATTTTTATTGCAGCATTCTTAGAGAAAAGAATACATTGGCTAGATTCAGAAGTCATAAAATTTGAAGAATATCTTATTGTTAACCCCTATTTATAAAAACTGTTATTACTATATCATCTTGGTCTTGTATTTCTGATGACTTAGCTATTTGAATTCTTGTAAGATTTGGAAAAGCAAACTTAAAGGATAATTTCATAGGTATAAAAGATGTAAAAGAGAAGTATACTCAGGAATGGTATGTTCACCATGTATTAACCTACCTGTTGCTTGATATAATACCAGGGAGCACAAGGTAAGGGAAGAAAGGTTTAGTGGGCTTGCATTTTCAGTCTGTGTCTCACTGGCTCCAAGGCAGAGACATCATGGTGGAAGGGCATGATTCAGGGTAACTACTTCATTCAGGGATTAGTTCACCTGCTTAGAGTAGGGAAAGAGTACCAGCACTGACAGATGTAAGCAACTAGAAGCAGAGTCCAAGGTCATGTTTACCTGAGGCACCTAGATACACCTAGAGCTGTGTTCCACCAGTCCCAGGATAGATTCCTGGGCTAGTCAAATTGAAATTCTACTCTAACTGCCATATGCTATGCCTTGTCGACTTGCTACCTAAATATACCTCCTTAAATAATAATTCTAAATAAAGGCATTAGCAAGTTCATAATTCTGCTCAATGTAGTGCAGCTATCCCACAGAAATACACTAAACCCTCCTCAAAGTCTTGACAGTTCCACCATTTTTCCAAACTCTTTTCAGAGACTAAAGGCAGATTCTTAGTTGTACCTCTATAAAAATAAAACACAAATTACACAGTCCCAAAGTAAAATGGTGTAGGCTAATGGTGGAAAATTATGTTACACATGCTACTATGGGATAATTGTATCATTGAAAGCTCTAAAGGCTCACCATCACTGGCACTGGTAAACATCCCATTTTTAGAAGAGAGAAATACAGTGGTACCTCAGTTTACAAGCTTAATTTGTTCTACCATTTTGATGTATTTGGTACAGGGTCTCATTACACAGCTCAGACTCCAGTGATCCTCCTGTTTTCAGCCTCCCCAGTGCTGGGATTACAGATGTGCCTCACCATGCCTGGTCTTGTGACCTGCTTAGCAGACTGGGGACGGGGCCAATACTGCATGTGGTGCTGGGGATTGAATCCCAGTCCCTCCACTTGCTTAAGCAGAAGTTTAGTCTACTGAGCTATCTCGCTGCATGTTTTACCATTTTGGAGAAGATGGTCATGTTTGTGTTTGTGTGGGAAAGATAGCCTCAGTCATGTTTGTCACCTGAAGCAGAGTTTGCAAACAAAAACAAAATTTTGTCAGAAGTGTCTGTTTGTGAACCAAATTGTTTGCAACAGAAAGAGTTCATGACCTGAGATAACACCATAGGAGATAGGATGGAATCAGGCCAAAGCAAAGCCCAACAGGTAAAACATAAATCCTTTTTTTTTTTTTTTTTTTTTTCAGTACAAGGGGATCAAACTCAGAACCTTGCACTTGCCAGGCAGGAGTTAAAAAAATATAAATCCTGGCTGGG
>NW_004524666.1:9935708-9937488 GCF_000260255.1 Octodon degus | reverse complement strand
TAAATAAATAAATAAATAAAAGATTTTTTAAAAAAAGATTAAAATAGTTCCCCATCTGGCATCTGGGCACATAATAGTCAAATGTGGATTTCCAAGGCCTTGGTAGCTCCATTGCTGTTGCCTTGCCAGTTGCAGACCACACAGTCCTCTCCTGGGCTGACTCCATTCATAACCTGCCCCTTTTCTAGACAGACATTCCACATTCCTGGTGTCATCAACTTCTTAGGATCTCAACTGCACCTTTTGCTTCATTATTACAGTGTCATGCATTGCTCTCCTCTGTCACTGGCTCCATGCCTGGCCCTGTAGGTCTTCCTTTGAACTCTGGCTAGAAGAATACCTAACCCCAACCTGGTATGAAAATCTTATTGTTCTTTAGAGGAACCATAAGAAATATATGGGCTGGGTATGGTGGCACATGCCTGTGATCCTAGCACTTGAGAGGCTGAGGCAGGAAGGTCACTGAGAATATAAATGAGTTCAAGACCAGCCTGAACTTCAGAGTGAAACCCTGTCTCCAAAAGATGAAAACAAAAAAAGAGAAAAGGAAATATATGTATGATTGCACAAAGGGATTTATTAGGTAGGCTTAAATAATCAGAAGTGGGTAAGGCCACACATGCTATCTGAGGATCAGAAACAGAAGAAGGTACAGTTTCTCTCTGTGTGTTGGACGGTTAGAGGATACCGTAACTGCTCAGCTTGTGAAAATGGAAACCACAGAATGAGCCGATCAAGGAAACAGTACCAGGCAAAGATCAAAGGACTGGAGGCTCTACAGAGAGCTCCTCTAAATCAGCCCCAAGGCTGAAGAAACTGGAGACTGTCCCAGGGCAGTGGCAAAGATCGGAATGCTTTAAAAACAGGAACATTTTCTTGGTTTTTCCCTTTTATTCCATGCAGGCTACAAGCCTATTGGTTGGTGCCACTGTCCTCTGGGCTGTCTTTTCCCCTCAGTTTGCTGGTGTCTATGTCATTCATTTACAGATACATGCAGAACTGTGCTTTACTAATCAATGTGCATTTCTTTATCCATTCAGGTTGACTTGTGATTAATGGTCACAGTCTACCCCTTGTCAACTTAACAACCAGACATTTCTAGAAGTATGCTCTACCAACCCCCAGGTGGATTCCAAAGCCAGTCAAGTTGAAAGTCCATCCTGCCACATACTTTTTTCATTTCTCCCTCTTTCCCTCCTTTCTTGCCCCAATTTTTTCCCTGGGAACTCTAAAGTTTTCTTATCTGTGTGTTTCTCCTTCTGGTATAATATTACATCTAAAGGCTTGAAACTTTCAGTTGGAAAGGTTGTAGACCTTAGTAAACATATTTAGGACTATTTTGTGTGTGAAGTATTAGGGACTAAATCTAGGAGTGCTTCACCACCCCAAGATCTTTTCATTTTTTTATTTTGAGACAGGGTCTCATTAAGTTGGCCACACTGACCTGGAAGTTGTGATCCTTTTCCCTCAGCCTCACAAGTAGCCAGAATCAAGGAGTGTACCATTGCACCTGGATAGATCATCTTTTTCTTATGCTTTTACTGTGCTAGGGGTGACAGTCCATCATCTCCTTTTTCAATTTGTCATATATTTCTATTTTTTGGGGGGAGTTTCTCTTCAGAAAATAATTTGAGTGGGAAAACTTTTCTGAAACCTGATTTGAACCTCATTTTCAGTGATAACATAAACAAATCTCAAAACCTTTGTCTCATTCTCACCTTGTCCTTTTAATCTGATCTATTCAATTAGGTCATGCTAATTCTTTTTTTTTTTTTTTTTT
>NW_004524666.1:9916499-9934218 GCF_000260255.1 Octodon degus | reverse complement strand
GTCGATGCCACCGCATTTGTAGATCAGATGGCCGGTGGTGGTGGACTTGCCGGAGTCCACGTGTCCGATGACGACGATATTAATGTGGGTCTTTTCCTTTCCCATGTTGGCTTCGATTTAGTGGTGGCCTTCACTACGCCTGTGCTCTCGCGGCAAACCCGTTGCGAAAAAGGGTCATGCTAATTCTTTAAAGAGAATATCACAAGTATTCCTTCTTTCCTGTAGTTATTACTGTTAGTCTGCTGTTTTGAATAATGTTGGACTTGGAATTGAAAGCTGTGGTCTAAGGTCTGCCTCTAGCTACTAGCCTGGTTTCTTTATCTTCAATGTGTGGAGATTGTACAGGATTGTCTTCAAAATTGACATTCCATCTTACTGAGTAGATTTTTATCTCACATTTACAATGCAGTAACTTATATGACTTTTTCATGCCTTTAATGCAAGTTGTTTCTAATTATGTTCATCTTCATATGTAATTTTCATTCGCTTTAAGAATAAAATCTTAAGGGCCGGCCAGATAGCTTAGCAGACTAAAGCACCTGTTAAGGCAGTTGGAAGGACTTGGTTTCGATCTCTAGCATGCCTTGCCAGCCCTGCTTCTGGGGCTCGCTGAGAATGCAATTGAGACTGGGTGTGTGGCATGCTCCTATAATCTCAGCCCTTGGGAGGTTGAAAACAGGAGGATCACTATGAGTTTGATCTGGGTAGTGAGACCCTGGACTAAATACATTTAAAAAAAAAATCTTGTTTCCAGGTCTTCCATTCATGATACATCATCATTTTGTGGTTAATAGTGTTATTTTTTTATTAGAACATGTTTTCAGTACATAATGATAATATGCATCGTGGGGAGTTAGTACATGTACATAACAGATTTTAATTTATTTTTATATCCATTCCCCTTCTTTCCCTTACTCTTCCTTCATCTGTTGGTCCCCTTTCCTTTCCCCTTTGCAATGATCTACTTCCATATTTCCTATGAGCTGTGTTTTATTTTGCTCTTTGTTTACATCTTAGGCTTTTTGTATAGGGAAAACTATGATATTTAAGCTTGTGTGTCTCATTCATTTCACTTAACATTATGGTCACAAAGTGCATCTGTTTTCCTACAAGTGACTTGACTTTATTCTTTACTATGTATAAATATCACATTTTCTTTTTCCATTCATCTGTTGATGGATGTAAAGGCTACTTCCAAGATTTAGCTGTTAATAAATTATTCTTTCATAACATGTGTCACTGTAATAGTATGTTTTTAACTCTTTTAGGAAGGTACCTAAAAGGGGAATATCTGGGTGGAGTAGAATTTCTTGTTTTAGTTTTTTGAGGAATCTCCACACTGATTTCCATAGTGGTTGTATTAGTTTGCATTTCCACCAACAATGCAGAAAGATCCCTTTTCTCTGTGTTTTGGTCGACATTTGTTATCTGACTTCTTACTGATAGCCATTCTATCTGGAGTAAGATGGAATCTTAGCATTTTAATTTGCATTTCTGTAATGGCAAGAGATGTTGAATGTGTTTTTATCCATATGTTGTCTATTTGTAGTTCTTCTGAGAGGTGTGTTTATTCATTTCACTTTTTTGGGAGGAGGATCTTTTTTGAAATAATTTTTCACTATGTAGTTCACTTTGTAGCTCTGGTTGGCTTCAGACTTGCAAAGATCATCCTGCTTTAGCCTGTCCCTTCTAAGTGCTGGGGTTACAAGTGTGTGCTTCCATGCTCGGCCTACTTGCCCACCTTTTTGGGTAGGGTCTTTTATTTTGAGGGTGTCTAATTTTTTTCAGTTGTTTATATATCCTAGATATTAGTCCTCCTTCTGAGGAAGCAGCTAGCATAAAATTTTCTCATTGTGTAGGTTTTGTCTTCCCCTGTTGGTTTTTTCCTTTGCTATGAAGAAGCTTTTTTTTTTTTTTTTTTTTTTTTTTCTCAGAACCAGGGATTGAACTCAGGCCCTTGCGCTTGCCAGGGAAGCACTTATTCCACTGAGCCATCTTCCCGGCTATGAAGAAGCTTTTTAATTTGATATGATCTCATTTATTTATTCTCAATGTTACTTACTTACTTTTTTTTTTGGATACCAGGAATTGATCTCAGGACCTTGTATTTGTTAAGCAGGCACTATCCCATAGTGCCACTATGCCACTATGAGCTATATTCTTGGCTCAATTTTTATTTTCTTGTGCAATTCTTCTGGCCAGAGATCTGAATATATCCTCTGTTCTAATGACCTTTGATTCCATACATACCACTTACTTAAGAATTACAAGCTTCTGTATAAGAACTGTAAAGAACGTAGATCTTTCTTTTTTTTAGTTTCCTGACCTCATCTCTTGCTCATTATGTACTGAGCTCTCCAGCCATACTAAATACCAGCTGTTTCCTGAATATGTCTCTGTTTTTTATCATGCCATATTATGGTCTAGAATTTTCTGACATCTTCATCTCTTCTATACTGGCGGAACGCCTCCCTTAAAGGCATGACTCATGGCTTTTGTTTCCTTAAAGCTTAAAAAGAATTATTGGTTATAATCTCTCCATACCTATTGTGTTTATTACTTGAAGGTGGGGAGCATATTAGGGTTACTTATTTATATTTCCCACTTAAAACAAATTATTTTCCAGATAGGTTGGGATAATTAGTATCTGGGGTAATCAATCCCTAATTATGTTCATTCCTGAGTTTTGTCATAATGTTGGGACATGTAATATGAACTCAGTAGTTAGTTGGTGTAAAATAGTAAGGCTCTTCCGCTTTCATTAGAAATAAAGAAGGATTTTAATCCTTTTTGTTTGAATAATTATTTTTTTTCACGTGAACTTAAATTCCATGTTATCTTTTCTTTCTTTTTGTTTTTTCTTGTCTGTAGTGAGGATTAAACCCAGAGCCTTCACACTGAGCTACATTCCTGTTCTTTTTTTAAGTTTTACTTTGAGATAGGGTCTTGCCAAGTCAACTAAATTGCCCAGGCTGGGTTCAAATTTGTGATCCTACCTCCACCTCCCCGAGTGCTGGGATTTTAGGTGTTTATTGTTATACCTAGCTTCATCTTTTCTTAAAATAATTCTTCTAAAGTTGTTGTTTCATATAGGTTCTTAGAATTAAAAATGGTTCAGAGCTTGGCTGGATACCTGGATATCTAGTAGTAGTGATAGCCAAATCCTCGATTTGGTCTAATTATGATTGTGCTGCTTGGAGTTTGGGTTAAACCCTAACTATACTTATATAAACAGGCTGCTGAATGGTGCCTTACCTTGCTACAGTTCACTATGGTTAATCACCAAGTTCACTATGGTTAATCACCAAATCATTGAAAAGAGTAAGACTAAGAACTTCTTTTTCATTAAATTAGCTTTTAATTTTTCATTCAGGACTGTTCCTACTAGTCTTTCTTCTTTATACATGAGAAAGTCTTCTCTGAATTGCATTTAATTTTTATCACTGAACCTGGTGTTCTGTCTAGGATTAAACTTGCATTTTAAGGCAATGATTTCTACTCTTTGAACAAATATATGTTTTTTTTTTTTATTTTTTGTAATAAGGATCTACAGAGTCTTACTACATAGATTGGACTTGTAGTGGTCTACCTGTGTTCAGCCTCCCAAGATTACAGGCCCACGCCACCATACCCAGTCTCAGTCGCCTTCTCCATATGCCCTGGGGGCGGGGCCGGCACAGCATGCTGGGGATTGAACCCTGGCTGCTGCCTGCATCTGCCTAAGCAGGTGCCTTAATCCACTGAGCTATTTGGCCAGCCCTTGTTTATTTTTTTTTCCGATGTCTATATAATTGATTAAATAAATAAATTTCTGGAACATAATGTCTTAGATGGAAAACCTAATCACTGCCTAATTTATTTTTCTGTTTTTGTTACATAATGTTCTGTCAAACAGTTTTTGTTGTTGTTGTGACAACTGAATGTAGTTTACAAGATGTTGATATACATTGTGGACATATAAGAGATGTGTTATATTTAAAAATTCTACATATCACATATCCATGTTTTTACTACAAATATATATGATCATCTGAGTTTAGTTAGTAAACTCACTTATTTTCCAAATTCAGTTGCCTTGTACACTGTCTAATATGCATTAAAATATACAAAGCAGTTTGAAACTGAAATTGCCTTGTCTTCACATTATTTAAAAGTTAGAAATAATTGAAAAGAAAACAGTTTTATGGCACAACGAGGCTGTGTCAGAAAGACAGGCTATCAGAGCAGGACAGGCCAACTTTACCTGCTTTTTAGCACTGTCCTGTCAAAAGAAAAAAAAAATTGTAGTTTTAAGGTAGTTAACATTATATATACCTGAAACATCCACGCTATGGGGCATGATTTGCCACTGCCTCTTGGAGGAACTCCAGGATACTCTTGGGGTAAGAGAGGAGCTTCCTTTCCCCGTGTGCCTTGTTAATGAAGCAGTTGCGGTCACTGTGGTAAAAGACACATCATTAGCCTTCATGTTAAAATACTGGCATCTAAGTAAAGATTGGATTGATATGGTATAATGTCAGGGATCCCATTATGACCTCTGGGCCCTACCATTTCTTCATATGATGAATCTCATCGATCATCTGACAGCGTGCGTGAGAGAAATAGTGATCATATATGTGCTTCCTTTCGTTCTGAATTTAAAAGCTGCAAATTTAAAAATGTAGTTTTTAAAGTATTTTATTAATTTAACAGATGGAAGTTATATTTAAATATATTAAGTGAAATAATTAGTGGGTTTGTTCCTTGTTCCTATCCATATAATTGAGAATAAGAGGCCTATGCTTCATGCCTCACTCTATTCCGCTTAAACTTTCAAATTCCTTTGACAGCCTGGATGTGAAATTTAAAACCCATTAATATGTTGTGTTAATTTTGCACTTTTTGACTTACTGCAAAAATCTTATAGTTTCCATAGCAACAATAACATATCCAGATTGTATAATATTCTTTACAGTATTAAAAATAAGACTATGCAATTACATGAGCTTCTGGAACACTTCATTTAGAAGAACTGGGTATTGAAATTTTCCTGTTGAAAAATTATGATTGCATGTGAAAAATTTTATAATTTTATGTCAAAGATTTATTAAATTTGAACAATTTAACAATAGATATCCAGTACTTGATTTTTTAATTTCATTAACGCATGCACGCACGCAACGCATGCACGCACGCAACACATGCACGTACACACACACAGTGTATAAGATGATGTGAACATTGTGTCTGGTCATCTTTGGCACATGGATGCTCACACCTTTGTTAAACAGGATGTTGACTTTGATTATTCAGTCTGTGCTTTCCATTGGCTTTTGGGGGGATCTTTTTGTCTTTTGGAGACAGGATTTGTTTCACTATGCAGTTCTGGCTGGCCTCAAACTCACAGTGATCCTCCTGCTTTAGCCTCTCAAGTGCTGGGATTACAGGCATGTGACACCATACCTGGTTCCAGTGACATTTGATAATAGTCTGAAAAAACAGAAAACAGGATAAGAAATCAGGAAAAATGATGACTTTAAGATTTTCCTAATTTGCTTTTTAAAACATGCCTACTGTATCACTTTGGCTGTACTAAAGATTATTTCAGTTGTTATTTCCAGAGTATCAAATTGTTTTGGCTCTCCCCTCATTCTAAATTGGAAGCTTTTTTTTTTTTTTTTTTTTTTAAGATAGGGTCTCTGTAATCTAGAGTGGCTTTGAACTTTCTATGTAGATCTGACTGTCTTTGAACTATCTATCTGGCTGCTCAGCCTCCTAGGGGTGGTACAGGTATATGCCATGGGGGCTGACTAACAATATTGTGTTGTCACTGAAGTTAATTAACATGACTTCGTGAATCTTTTTCCCTCAGTATTAGAGATTGAGCCTAAGGAATACTGAGATATACTTCCAGCCTTTTTATTGTATTTTGTAATCTTGAGACATGATAGTACTAAGTTGCCTAGGCTGGGCTCAGATTGCTCAAGTTTGGAATCCTCTTGCTTCTACCTCCCAGGCAGCTAGGACTTGTAACAGATCTGTTTTTAGTTTTTGTATTATCATCAATATATGTATAGGTGGACATATTTATTTTCATATAATTTGTGGATTTTCTGAGTAATATGTGGTAAAAAATTTTTGTGTTTCTAATGATACTCATTTATTTTAATAATTGCGTCATATAGTTCATCATTTTGCTGTATCTTGCTTACCATGCTGCTACCTCCCTTAGCCAGGCCTGGTAGTTTATGTTAGTAATCTTATTACTTGTGTGGTTGAGGCAGGCCAATGGTGAGTTTAAGGATACTTGGCCTGCATAGCAAGTTCAAGGCCATTTTGGACTACAGAGTGAAATTATGATGCAGAACAACTAACCAGCCAACCAACAACCAAGCAAACAAAAAGTTAGGTATGTACAGTGGTAGACACTTATAATCCCACAACTCTGGGAGGCTGAGACAAGTAATCACAAGTTTAAACCTAACCAGGGCAACTTATCAACTTAATGAGACCCTGTCTCAAAAAATTTAGAGGAGGCTTGCTATAGATTTACCTCAGTTCCAAAGTCTAGTATTCCACCACCATCACCATCACCATTACTACCACCAGCACCACTACCAAGAAAAATAAAAAAAAAAAAATAATTATTTATTGAATGCCATGTATTGGAGAAAAATAGATGTAAGTTTTAGGCTGATTATGGGAGAATGTAACCATAAATTGTTCTAACCAAAACAGATGATTGTGGAAAAGAACCTTCAAAATAGAGAACCATGTTTTAAAAGACCCACTTGAATAAATTTTTAAACTTCTTTATCTGCTAGTACAGAAGGGGGAAAATGAGGCAAAATAAGTAGGACAGATGTGACATATTCAGTCATGTAACAAAACCATCATGGCTTGGTGATGGTTTGCTAAGGCTTTAGTTCTGTACAAATAATTATAAGGCAAAATTCAGAGGGCATGGATTATGCCCGTTATCAGAACAAACCATATTATGGTTCACAGTTACAACATTTAGTCTGGGCCATCATGTTGCTGGTTCTATCAGTGCCATAAGGATACTTAATGTGTTATATGAGCCACTCACCTGAGACTATTGAACTACAAGTCTTCGTTAAATACCCTGATACTATAAGAATTTTCTAATTTTCTATTTGTAAAAACCTACTATAACTATTGAATTTCTCCAAGAGTTTCCTGAGAATGAGATGTTGTTGGCTAAGTTTTGCTGTATTAAAGGGTTTTTAATGGGAATCTTAGAGATTTTGAATATCTCCTATCCTAGGGAAGAATCAGTGTTTTCCAGTGGGTTCTCCTTCCCATCAATGCTTCTTATATTGTACTACTTTAGTGAATATAGTTTATATCTTTTAGTTGTTTCTGTAGTGAGTGTTTATAGTAGAATGCTTTTATAGATAGACTTCAGATAATTAAGACAGGATTGGAATTAATCTTGCAATTTTTTTTTTTTTTTTTTTTTTTTTTAAGGTACTGGGGATTGAACTCAGGACCTTGTACTTGCCAAGCAGGTGCTTACGCCACTGAGCTATCTTCCCAGCCCAGTCTTGCAGTATGTTTCAGTTTATAGTTATACTTATTTAGTCTTTGAAACTAGTACTGTGTCTTGGCTCTGTCTTGGTTTTCATGGTAAGATGAATTTCTTTTGGTATTTTATATTTGTTTAACTGAACTATTATAAAAAATAATCAATGTATGGCATAGTGAGTGTTTACGTATCACTGATACTATTTTTTTTTTACTTTATTTATTTGTGTGTGTGTGTGTGTGTGTGTGTGTGTGTGGCCAGCTCAGCCCACCAGGGGGCGGGGCTGGCTGGCATGTGGTGCTGGGAGATTGAACCGCGGTCCCTGTGCTTTGCTAAGCTTGTTCTAAGTAGGTGTTCCAGACCACCGAGCCATCTCACCAGCCCACTGACACTATTCTTGTAGTTTTTGTATTTGTAAAAATTAAGTCTGAAAGTAATATATGGAAAGATAATTCTTTTGTTCATTTGCAGAAAAGATGAAAAAGAATATGCGTTGAAGCAAATTGAAGGCACAGGAATATCCATGTCAGCTTGTAGAGAGATTGCAGTAAGTGGATATAAATATTTATTTTGTTAATGATACTGAGTGATTCATTTTAATATGAGTTTCATTAATGTATACAACGAAGTTATTTCATAGATGTTAATTAGTTTAGGGGTATTTTATTTAGGATCAGAAAAATCTGCTTTTTTTGTTACCTAAAGGTCATCTTTGATCTTGCTTTCTCCTTTCTCCTCTCTGGTGGTACTGGGGATCCAATCCAGGTGCTGTGCCACTTAGTTACATCTCAAGCCCTTTTAAAAATATTTTAGGGTAGGGTCTCAATAAGTTGATCAGGTGGGACTTAAATTTTCTTGCCTCATCCTCTGTGTACCATTACACTTGACTGAACATTCTTATAATAATATTTAGGATTTATTATAATCTTAAGAGTTACTGAAGGGGCCGGGGAGATAGTGCAGTAGAACGTAGTGCTTGCCTGGCAAGCGCAAGGGCCTGAGTTCAATCCCTAGTTCCACAAAAAAAAAAAAAAAAAAGAGTTACTGAACTAATTGAAATTACTACCCAATGGTCATTTGTTAGTTTAAAAAAATTCTGTAATTTTAGGATTTGTTTTTTTATAGAGAAAGGGACCATATTAAATCTTAAGCCTTTATTTTTCCTCAGTTATGTAATTATTGACAGATTTTACCAGTTGCCAAAAAAATAAAACTATCACAACATCATCATAATAGAGTAGCCCTTAATGAAATATAGGGGAAAAAATGTTTTTTTTTTTTTGTTGTTGTTGTTCATGTGTTTTACCCATGTAATTAAGAAATTCTTGTCCATAAGAATATCTAGGGTCGGGGAGATAGCTCAGTAGGATAAGTGCTTACCTGCCAAGCACAAGGTCCTGAATTCAATCCCCTGCACTGCAAAAAAACAAAAAAAAACCCAACCCAACCAAAAAACTTCCATAAAAGTATCTAACATTTACTAAAAGTTTACTAGGTACTAAGCTTACCAAGTGTTTTCAGGTATTACTTTAATTTTCACAGCAATCTGATGAAATAAATACTTTGAATATTCCCATTTTACAGATCAGAAAACAGGCAAGATCATATAACTATGTCTTAGAAGATTTAATATTATATTACTTTATTTCAGTTTTTTTTTTTTTTTTTTTCAGAACCAGGTATTGAACTCAGGCCTTTGCGCTTGCCAGGGAAGTGCTTATTTCACTGAGCCATCTCCCTGGCCCTTCAGTTTTTGATAAGTTTATTAATTAGGGCTTAGATTTCTGTCTCTAAATCATGAAATACTTAAGTAATCATTAAACAACTATTTGTATTGTCCATATCCATTATGTATTTCTGTTCTAATTTTATAATCATTGCATATAGTTCCATATTTTTGGTTCATTCACATGTAAGCATCCATTCATCACTTTTTTTTTTTTTTTTTTTTTAAAAACAGGGTCTTGTTATATAGTTCAGGCTGGCCTTAGGCTCACTTTGTAGCTTAGACTGGTTTTGAACTCGCAATGACCCTCCTGGCCCTGCCTCCCAAGTGCTAGGATTACAGATATGTGCTATTGTGTGCCCCCACCCACCCCCTTTTAACAGTACTGCAACCAGCATATTCTTTGATCTTGGTGACAGAATCTTTCTTAAAGATGTGTTTGGTGCAGCAACCAGGGCTGGATCCCTGGCGTGCTGTGTCATGCTGGCCCCGCCCCCCAGGGCATGCTGAGAAGGTGAGACTGGGTGTGGTGGTACGTGCCTATAATCCCAGCTCTTGGGAGGGTGAAAACAAGAGAATCACTGTGAGTCTAGTCTGTGTAGTGAGAGCCTGTAGACCCTGTCCTAAATACATTAAAAAAAAAAAAAAAAAGAAATGTTTGGGTGTGAGTATATTAAATTCATTTTGCTCTTTTATTTTCTCCTCTATGTTCTTTCATCCTCTCTACTGTCATCATCCTAGCACTCCATTTTGCTGCTCTTCTGAGGGCTCTCACCAGTTGCACAGTTTCCTTCCTTTTCACAGTATCTATTGTACCTAGGTTCTTACACTAGCAAGACAATACAATGTTTGCAGTTGGGGGTCTGATTTATTTCACTTAGGAGTATGGTCTCTAGTTGTGTCCATTTACCTATGAAAGCTTCAGATTTATCTTTTTTACAGCTAAGTGATACTCTGTTGTATAAAAATACCACATCTTCTTTATCCATTCCTCAGTTGATGAGCATTTGGGTTGTTTCCAAGATTTAACTTTGGCAAATTGTGCTGCTGTAAACATGAGTGCACGTACATCACTGTGGAATCATGTTTTCAGTTTGTGCAGGAAAATAACCAACCAGGGAAGAGCTGGGTTGGATGAGACCTGCAATCCTTGTTTTTGAGAAATCTCCACATTGACTTCCCTAGTGGTTGTACCAGTCTACACTCCTACCAGACTGATTGGTTCTCACTAGTAGCTTTGAGCCCTTCTGTGTGGTTGCTTTAACTCTATTGCTTTTGTAAAGAACTGATGAGTTATGACTGAAGACTTTGTTCTCAGTGGTTTTTAGGTCTCCTAAAAATATAAAAATTACCAATTTCATATTCTTGTCTAAACAATTAAAGTTAATTGGCTATTAGACCTAGAGTTTTAGTGTTATTTTTCTCTTGAATAATACTGAAGCAAAATCATGCTGGTGATATAAATGCAGAATAAAGAACAAAAAATAGGGCTGGGGAGATGGCTATATAGAATAAGTGCTTGCCTGGCAAGTGTAAGGTCCTGAGTTCAATCTCTGGTACCTCAAAAAAGAAAAAAAACTAAAATAAATCTGATGCTGGTATATAAAGGGCTTAGCTCAGAGTCTTAACATAAGTGTGCATAAATGGTTGTTAGTGATTTTTTTGTCACTGGTACAAAGTGCCTCACACCCACAAATTAAAGGAGGAAAGGGTTAGTTTGGCTCAGTTTCAGAGGTTGTAGTTCTTGTACTCTGCTTGCTTCGAGGGAAAAACAGCATGGTTGGCAGGGCCTGGAACAGAGAAAAATTCTCTAGTGATGGCGACCAGAAACAGAAGGGAGAAGCTTGGGAAGGAGGTGTTTACTTGTGGGCCGTCCCCTTTGTCACCTACCCAAGGTCCTGCTACATAACAGAACACTGTGGGATCGCTAAGGAAACAGGCCATGCATCATTTTACAGGTTATCCAGATTCTCAGAATCCTTGAGCCTCTTTATCTTGGTAACATTTTGACATTATTCTTTATTCCATCACCAGAACATCAACTGATTCTTGTGGAAGGTTTTGACCAAGAATGTTTCCAGACATATTTAAGAATCTTTGGGCTGGGGAGATGGCTCAGTAGGCAAGTGCAAGGGCCTGAGTTCAATCCCCGGTTCTGCAAAAAAAAAAAAAAAAAAAAGCTTGTGTTTGGGACTGGGGAGGTGGCCAAGTGGAATAAGTGCTTCCCTGGCAAGTGCAAGGGCTTGAGTTCAATCCCTGGTTCTGCAAAAAAAAAAAAAAATAAATAAAAAAAAAAAATAAAAAAAAAAGAAATCTATAAGTTTTTTTCTATAAATGTTTAAATATTATATTTCAAAATTTTATAAATTTACAAATTCTTCCCAGCAATTCTTTAACAGTAGTGACACCATGATTGTCATAGGTTTTATATTCCTGATGTATGGCCATACATCCCTATACTGAATGTCCTATAGATTGAGCAACCAAACACTCTCTTAGGTGGCGCTGTACCTCTTCACACTGCAGGGTTATTCTTTTTTATAATTAAAAAAAATCTTTCATTTATTTATTTGGTACAAGGTCTCACTACACAGCTCAGATTCATAATGATCTTCTTGTTTCAGCCTTCCCAGTTGTGGGATTACAGATGTGTGCTACCACACCTGGTTTCAGTGGCTGGCATGGTGCACCAGGGGTTCCAGGGCTGGTAAAACATGTCATACCAGGGAACCAGGGATCAATCTCGGGTCCTTGCGCTTGCCAGGCAGGCACTTAGACCACTGAGCTATCTCCTGGCCCTTCAGGGATGTTTTTAAAGTATCATTCTTGATCCTAGAGCAGCAGTGCCTTTGAAGAATTTACAACTCTGTAAATGTCCTTCAGCTAAAAGAGTAAGATGTGACCATGTTCTGCTCTGGAGACCTGTTGTCTTAGAAACAGTGCCGAAAATTCCTGTTTCAAACCGGAGCTTATGTCTTAACTATTGTCCAATTTACAGGTTCTTAGCAGAGAAAAAGAGAAAGGATAAAAGGTGGCTGTACAAAAAGAGAGACCCAGAAAAGAGAGCCAAAGAGAGAGAGCGCGAGGCAGAGAATGAGAAATGAGAGTCATTGTGGTTAGGGAAGAAGGGTGATGAGCAGGAAGGTCTGACCATGGCATATATTTTAGTGGTACTGTATTCCATCTCTAAACTCTAGGGTTATGATATACGTTATTTTTACTTTTAGTTTATTCCTCACATTACTTACCCTGGTTACTTAATTTAGGAATTAAGCATCTTAATCTCTTTCTTTTATATTTTTACCTAATAAAAATCATTAATCCCAGCTACTGAGGGTGGCACACACTTGTAAATTCCAGCTACTTGTAATGCTACATATTTGTTCTCTCCAAATATACCAGTCAATTAGTAGATACAGATCACTCGTTTTTGTGACACTTGGTAAAGCAATACAGAGCAGAATTTTCAGGACTGTGGAAGTCTTAGGTCAGCTTTTGAAATAAATGCCTTTTTCTTCAGGAAAGATGGGTACAAATGATGCTCAGGTTAGCAGTCTATCCCATCAAAAATTATACTGAAGAGGTTGAGGCAGGATGATTGTAAGTATGAGGGCAGCTGGAGCAGTTTGTCACAACCTTTCTCAAAATATTGAGAAGAGGGAAAGGGACTGGGAATTTAGTTCCGGGACAGAGCACTTTGAGTATTGAGGCTCAAATATCTCAAAATCAGAAGATATTTAGCTACAAACATAAATTTGTTTTTGTTTTTTTGAGGCAGGGTCTCACTGTAATTGAGGCTGGCCTTAAACTCACTTATATAGCCCTGATTGGCCTTGAATTTACAACAATCCTTTCCCAGTCTCCTGGGTGCTGGGATTACAGGTGTTCACCACCATTCCTGGCTAAACATGAATGAATTCTTGAATAGCAGGTAATAGAAATCTAGAGAAAATTGTAGTGGTCTTTAGGTCTTCTAAAAATATAGGGGCCGGGGAGATGGCTCAGTGGAATAAGCGCTTCCCTGGAAGCACAAGGGCCTGAGCTCAATCCCTGGTTCCACCAAAAAAAAAAAGATATATGTGTGTGTGTATGTGTGTGTGTGTGTGTGTGTGTGTGTGTGTATAAATTACCAATTTCATATTCTTGTCTAAACAATTAAAGTTATCGAATTCACTTAATATTGTTTCTTTGTTAATACATTCAAAGTAATCTCTTTTCCTCTACATGCTATTCACATATTATGAGACAGTGTGTTATGGCTTATTTGTATCCACAGTTAGGTTAGCTAAATCAAAGAGTTAAGAAAGCTGAGTTTGAACTTGGTCTATTAGTTTGATTTAGTTGTTTAAATATCTTTTGACACTTACTTCTAATTTTTGAAAGTTTTCCTATTAGTTTCATATTAGTGGATTACTGATAAACTTGATCTTCTAACCACTCAATTCTGCATGGCTTCCTCGCATTGTCTTTGGGATGATTAGGATTGCCAGGAAATAAACATCCGCTATTCCTATCTCCTTTTTAGTTAGCCAAGTTAAGGTGAACACAGAAAAACACGAAAATTCATTAAGATTCCTCTTTTCCTGCTGGGGAAGGTGGTGTGTGCCTGTAAGTTTGAGCTACTCAGGATGGTGAGGTAGGAGGGTCGCTTGTGCCCACGAGTTCAAACCCACCTTAAAAAAGTAAAACTAAACCAAAAAAACAAGGTAAGTCCTTCCTATCCTCCAAACAGTTTTGAGTTTCATAAATCCCATCAAGAGGCCTTAGATTTGTAGGGTGTGGTGGTACACACACACTTGGGAGGCTGAGGAAGAGACCCTAGTTTCGGTCCTTGAGTCTCCCAATGAAAGAAGAAATGTGGATATAGTTTATAGGTGTATAGCAGGGTGTATGTTGTGCCAGCACAGAACCTTATTCGCATCAGTGAAGGCCTATTGCCCTTGCTATTTAGAGTTTGGGTTACTACTGTATTCTGTCTGGGTCCTAGTTAATCCTGCTGTGCCCACTCAGTGGATTTGTATTTCTAAATTTAGAGATATTTCTGAGGCCAGATTGATAGAACATGATGAATTGGGTATGGACCATGATGAGGAGAAAGGTGGGAAATGTTTATAGATTTGTTTGACTTTGGCAGCCAATTGAATAGATGCTAATGGCATTTTTTTGCGAGAGGAATTGTAGAAGAGAACTAGGTTGGAGTGCGAAAAGAGAGGATTATATTTCAGAACATGTTGACTTTGAAAATTTTGAGGCATCTAAAAGACAAGAAGAAAGGAAAACAGCGATCTCATACTGAAGATGATTATATAAGAGTAATATATGTGTAGTTTCTTTAAGACACATGCTGATTCAGAAAATAAGACACATTTTTCAAGTATAATCCATTTTATAAGGCTATGAATGTTTTCTGAAAGAATACTATAAGTGGAATGAGACCACTTAAACCATGATGATGTCAAGGGTTTGTGGTGACTCATGCATATAATCCCAGCACTTTGGGAGGCTGAGGCAGAAGGACTGCAAGTTCATTCCCAGCCTTGGCAACTTGTAACTTAGTGAAACCAAGCCTCAACAATGAAAAAACTAGGGTGAGAATGTAAAGTGGGGGTGTAGCTCAATGTGAAGGCCATGCACATCCCTAGCACCACCACCAGCACCAAAATGTTTCATAAATAAAATATTTCAGATGGCCTGAAAGGATGAGTAGCATGGGAGGGAGGGAGAAGAATTCAAACAGTAGAGTAGAAAAGATTCAGTGAGAGAAGAATGTATGGTGCTTGGGATGGGAATAAACCCAGGATGATCTATTACAGAGCTACATCCCCAGCCCTTTATATTACTTATTTTGGGACCCATTAAATTGCTCTGCCTGGCCTTCAACTTGCAGTCTTCTTACCTCAGCCTCTTCAGTAGCTGGGGTTATCCACTTAAGCCATGTGCCTGGCTTATCCTATTAGCTTTTAAAATATCTCCTAATACTTTTTCTTCTAAATACCGAAAGAAAAATATATAAATGCTGTTGCCACATGTTTTATAACATGATTATCATGGTTGGATCTTGAAATCCTAGGAATTTCCCCCCAGCCCAATGGAAGAATTTCCCTTTGTTTGAAATCCTCCTTGTTCTTTGACACCAATGGTGTTTAAAAATTATATTAAAATGTTGTTCCTGTACCAACACCCTACCAATTTCTTATGGCAAACACTACGTTTTAAAAAGGTGTATTGAAAAAGAGAAGTGCTTCATTTTCATTCCAACTTGTAAGATTCTGAGTACATTTATAAAATCAAGCTAACAAAACATAATTATTTTTTCTAAAGTATTGTTGGGTAGAATGAGGCAAGGGATTTTTTCACATCAGTGTTAAAGTGAGCTTTCTTTTTTCTTTTTTTTCTTCAGTAAAAGTTTATCTTTCAAACCAAATTTTCTTTGGGGAAGAGGTGCTGGGAATTGAAACTAGCTCCTCAACAAACAGCTCTACTATGGAGCCATATCCCCATCCGAAAGCCATATAAAACCAGGATTTCCTCTCTCATAATTAGACTTCAACAACTTAAATAAAACTGTAACACTTCCAACTTCTAATTATTCACATTCTTATTTTCTGTATGTGTGCTATTGGGAATCAAACTCAGAGCATTCTCAGCCACAAAACTACATCTCTAGTTCTTAATTTTTTATTTTGAGGTTGAAGTTCACTAAGTTATCCAGGCAGGATTCAAATTTGTGATCCTCTTGCCTCAGCTCTCAAGTAATTTTAGTGTTCTATTTAGAGCTGCTTTTAGATTGTTGAAACAATGCCTGTATAATAACTAATCTGAGATGCTTAGTGGATTTTGTTTAGGATTTTTTTTTTTTTTTAATGTATTTGGTGTTGGGTATTACTATGCAGCTCCCACTTGTAGTGATCCTTCTGTTTTCAGCCTCCCCAGCTCTGTGATTACAGGCTCACACTACTATACCTGCTCTTGGTGGCTAGCTCAGTGCACCCAGGGGTGGGGCTGGCACAGCATGTATCGCCAGGAATTGAATCCCAGTTTCTGCTCTTGCCTGAGCAAGTGCTTATTCAGGTGAGCTATCTTACTGGCCTTTGGGATTTGTTACTTAGATTTTTTTTTTATCTGCTAATTGTATAAATTATATTATCCATCTTATGTTGCTTTTTACTATTTTTAGTATTAGACTTTTCTCAATTTTATTCAGTTATTTTTCTAAGAAAGATTTTTTTAAAAATTTGTTTATTTATTTATTTAGTGTGTGTGTGTAGCCAGCTCAACCCACCAGGGGGCGGGGCTGGCTGGCATGTGGTGCTGAGGGATTGAACCGCGGTCCCTGTGCTTAGCTTAGCTTAGCTTGTTCTAAGTAGGTGCTTTAGACCACTGAGCCATCTCACCAGCCCATAAGAAAGATTTTAGAAGGCTTATCTAACTAAAAAATTATGAGCCCCATGTTTTTCTTTTCTATTCACTTTAGGTTTTTTTTCTCGAACTTTGGTTTAATTTCTGTTAAGTTGGATTTGAGATTTTTCAGCATTCTAAAATCTTTAACTAATTTTATATATTCTAGTTATCCTCTTTCTTCTGTTGCTATGAGGTTTTTTTTTGTGTGTGTGAATTTTGAAGACACACATAAAACATTCTTTGAAACTAACATTTTATAAAGATTGTGTTTAGTGTAGTTTAATTGTTAGCTCATTCAATAAATTCCACATGCTGAAGGTATGGTAGTGATAAAATACAATCGTAATTTTGTCCTAATGAACTATCATATTCAGTGTCAGTGGAGACCTGGCTTTTGCTCACTTGGCTGTATTTATCTGTATATCCACAGTGCCGTTTTGAGGACTCCACTGGCAGACACTTTTCTCTTATCTAAATCATTCAGAATTCTGGGTGATTTTATGTATTTTGTTTACCAGTACACACAGATACTTCCTGATAGTGCATGGCAGTTTTAGACATACATAATTCAGGCACAGAAACAAAAGATTTCATCTAGCTCTACATCTTTCTAGTTAATTGTAGAAGAGATCATTTATGTAATAGTTCAAGATTTATCCTACTTGATTACCAAGTCTTCATTATTTTCAAAAAGCTTTTCGACTTTATCTTTTCTTTTTTATTATACTACCTTTTCTGAACACTTATCTTTTTATGCCTAATCTCTAACATTGTATATTTGTTTTTCTTGCATGTCTGTCAACTGATCCTAAACATAAGTCAAATTCTGGAAGCAGTTGTCATTCTTCTGCCGCCAAATCTTTTGAGATACACCTAGAACCAGATAGTAGGGTTCGAAAAGGACAATCTTCATTGATGTACCTGAGGATTAACTAAATAGGGTCTTTAGTCATGGTCTTTCACCCATAGACACTTCTTTTATACTTGTTTTTTTTTATTTTGTAATTTTGCATCATTGTTTTTATTTTTATTTTTTTAAATTTTATTTATTTGTGTGTGTGTGT
>NW_004524666.1:9912355-9914319 GCF_000260255.1 Octodon degus | reverse complement strand
TTTAATTTCATCCTCTGAGAAATGTGTGTTCATCTCAGATGCCCATTTCTGGATTGGGTCTTTAAATTTTGGGGCCCTAGTGTTTTTTAGTTCTTTATAGATTCTAGAGAGCAGACCTTTGTCTGAGTACTTAATTGTCATGATTTTTTCCCAATTTGTGGGTTGCCTTTTCACTTTGTTGGTAATTTCTTCTCACGTGCAAAAACTTCTCAGCAAGAGCAGGTCCCAGTTGTTAATTCTTTCAAGTGTATCCTGTGCGATTTGATTTTTGTTCATGAACTCTTTGCCTACCCCTATGTCTTCAAGAGTTCCTCCTACTTTCTCTTCTAGCAGATTTAGTGTCTCTTTTAATGTTTAGGTATTTAATCCATTTTGACTTTAGCTTAGTGCATGATGATAGACCTGGGTCAAGTTTTAGTTTTGGGCATGTAGAGAGCCACTTTTTCCAGCACCATTTGTTAAAGAGGCTTTCTTCTAGAGAGTATGTTTGTCCCCTTTGTCAAAGATAAGGTGGCTGAATGTGTTCGTAGGGGCTTCAGCGTCTTCTAATCTAGTCAGTTCTTCTTCAGGTCTATTTTGTTGCCAGTACCATGCTGATTTTATCACAGTAGCCTTGTAGTATAATTAATCTTTCTCTTTCTTTCTTTCTTTCTTTCTTTCTTTCTTTCTTTCTTTCTTTCTTTCTTTCTTTCTTTTTTTTCTGCAAAGCTTTATTCTGGAGGGACTCAGTCCTTCTTGGCAGCTGCCTTCCTCATGGTGGCCAGTACGTTGCTCAGCTCCTCACTCTTCCTCTTGGCATGGATGTGCGTCCCCACCCATTTCTTGATGAACTTGAGGGCGTGCTTGTCCTTGGAGACCTTGAGCAGTTCTTTTCTTGATGAACTTGAGGGTGCGCTTGTCCTTGGAGACCTCGAGCAGCTCTTTTCTTGATGAACTTGAGGGCGTGCTTGTCCTTGGAGACCTTGAGCAGCTCTTTTCTTGATGAACTTGAGGGAACGCTTGTCCTTGGAGACCTTGAGCAGCTCTATGGCGTGCTGCTCATAGGGGGCAAATCCGCACACTTCCCGGATCATGTCCCGCACGAACTTAGTGTACTTGGTGAGACGTCTGCGGTGGCGGCTCTGCCTCGGTTTGCTCACATTCTTAGTCACCTTGTGGCCCTTGTTCAGGCCCACGACCATTGGATAGCGGAGGGCTATGGCTACTCTTTTTCAATGGTTGCTGTGGCCTATAGTATAATTTCAAGTCCGGAATTGTAATGCCTCTTTCCTTGTTTTTATTGCCCATGATTATCTTTGCTATTCTAGTTCTTCTCTGGTTCCAAATAAATTTTAGGAATGATTTGCCTACCTCTGTGAGGTATGTTGGTGGTAGTTTGATAGGGATTGCATTAAATCTATAGGGCAATTTTGGGAGTATGGCCATCTTCACAATGTTGGTTCTTCCTATCCAGGAGCATGGAATATCTTTCCATTTTTGAAATCCTCTACGATCTCTTTTTTGAAGAATACTGTAATTTTCCTTGAGAAGATCTTTGACTTCTTTAGTTAGATGAATTCCAAGGTATTTCATTTTCCTTGGTGCTATTGTAAAAGGTATTGTTTCTATAATTTCTCTCCCAGTGTGTTTGTTTTCTGTGTAGAGGAATGCTATTGGTATTGACTTTATAACCTGCTATGCTACTGAATTTCTGTATTAATTCCAGTAGCTTCTTGGTGGAGCTTTTTGGGTCATCCAAGTAAAGAATCATGTCATCTGCAAATAATGATAATTTAACTTCTTCTTTACCTATTCTTATTCCTTTTCTTTCTCTTGTCTAATGGCTCTAGCTAATGATTCCAGAACTATATTGAATAGGAGTGGTGATAGAGGGCATCCTTATCTTTTACCAATCTAAGAGTGAAAGACTTCAGTTTTTCCCCATTTAGCATTATGTTAGCCATTGGGTTTTCATATATAGCTTT
>NW_004524666.1:9910075-9912105 GCF_000260255.1 Octodon degus | reverse complement strand
ATTTTTGCATCTATGTTCATGAAGGAGATAAGCCTGTAGTTCTCTTTCTTAGTTGCGTCTTTCCCTGGTTTTGGTATCAGTATAATACTTGCCTTCAGGAATGATTTTGGGAGTATTGCTTCCTTTTCAGTTTCATGGAAGAGTTTGAAGAGTATAGGGACTCCATCTTCTGTAAATTTCTTGTAGAATTCAGCTGTGAATCCATCCAGACCTGGACTTTTCTTTTCTGTAGGTTTTTAATTACATCTCATATTTCATTGGCTATCATTGGGCTATTGAGAGTGGTTATATCTTGTTGATTCAGTTGTGGTAATTTGTACATTTCTAGGAATCTGTCCATTTTGTCTGTGTCTTCTATTCTGCAAGAGTAAAGATTCTTGAAGTAGCTATTGATAATCTTCTGAATCTCCACTGGGTCTGTGGTAATTACACCCTTTTCATTCCTTATTGCGTATATTTGAATTTTTTCTTTCCTTTGTTTGATGAGGTTAGCTAGGGGCTTATCGATTTTATTTAATCTTTCAAAGAACCAGCTCTTTGCTTTGTTAATTCTTTGCATTGTTTTCTTTATCTCAATTGAATTTCTGCTCTAATCTTTATGATTTTCTCCCGTCTTTGGGCTCTGGGTTTGGTTTGCTCTTCCTTTTCTAGTTGTTGAAGGTGCAGCATTAGGGTGTTTATTTGATCCCGTTCTGTTTTCCTAATGTGTGAGTTCATAGCTATGAATTTCCCTCTGAGAGCTGCTTTCATCCTATCTGATAAATTCCATAAGTTGTGCTTGAATTTTCATTGAATTTTAGATATTGTTGAATTTCTTGTTTAATTTCATCTGTGACCCATTGGTTGCCGAGTAAGGTGTCATTTAATTTCCATGTATTTAGGTTTTTTTTTCTGGTTTCTTTTGTCATTTATTTCCAGTTTCATTGCTCTGTGTTCAGATAATGTGCATGGGATAATTTCTGTTTCCTTGCATAGACTTAAGATTGACCTATGGACCAGTATGTGGTCTGTTTTAGAAAATGACCCATATGCAGTTGAGAAAAATGTGTATTCAGATGTTTTTGGGTGGAACACTCTGTATATGTCCACCAAGTCCATTTGTTTCAAGCTCTGGTTTATTTCTGTTATTTCTTTGCTAAGTTTTTGTCTGGTTGACCTGTCTTTTGGGGATAAGGGGGTATTAAGGTGTACTTTTAAGATTGTGGTATTGGATATTAGATTTTTCATGTCCATTAAGATTTGCTTTATATAGTTGGGTGCTCTGTGTTTGGTGCATACATATTTATGAGTGTTACCCCTTCCTCTTGAATTTTTCCCCTAACCAGTATATAGTGGACTTCTTTATTTCGCTGGATCGTTGTTGGTTTGAAGTTGAGACTGTCTGAGAATAGGATTGCTACCCCTGCTTTTTGCTGAGGTGCTGGGGCACATAATATTGTGTTACATCCTTTGAGTTTCAGCCTATGAATATCTTTATGAGTTAAATGTGTCTCTTGTATACAGCATATTGTTGGATTTTGTTTCCTAATCCACTGTCCCAGTCTATTTCTCTTAATTGGTGAATTGAGTTCTTTTACATTGATGGTTAGAATTGAGATGTATTGACTTACGATTGACATGATATTTACCTGTTGTCGTTTACTCCTTTTTCTCCCGTGTTTAACTGCTTGCCCTATTTAGTTGGTTGCTTCTGATCTCATTCGTGGAGCTCTGATCATTTTGGTCCCTCTCTAGATCATCTTTCAGTAGCCTGTGTAGGGTTGGCTTTGTCATCATGAAATTCTTTAGCTGTTGTTTGTCATGGAAGTATTTCACTTCTCCATGAAACTTGAAAGAGAGTTTTGCAGGGTATAATAGTCTGGGCTGGGCCGAGTTCTGGGAACCCCCAGACCCAGTCCTCGCCCAGGTCTGGTGAGTGTGTGGAGAGCTTCCTGCTACCTTGCGCCGGCAGGACCAGGCGCAGCGTGGGCTGGACCCTCTCCCACCCCCTTGTGCTACCCCCCACCACTCCACAGTACCTCCCCCACCCC